>NC_143028.1:5427500-5637500 GCF_057628025.1 Oncorhynchus mykiss
CAAATCAGCCACCACTGTCAGTAAGTTTCCACGATCAAGTCTTTGAATGAAGAGATTGAGATAAAGAGATTGTGATGCTAAATCCTGCTGAGCTGAGCCAGGGTGGTGGGTTCAATTCCCACTGGGGCCACATATACTAAGATATAAGATGTTGACACATTCTGTCCTGTTAGTCACATTGTATTATATACCATTATTATTGAGTCTGGGGACACAAAGAACTTGGCTCTGTTGACTCATCGTCTGCATGGAGCAGACACCAGACACGGTTGTTGTTCCTGAATTAACTTCTTGGACATCAGAACACCCAAACAGTACTCCTACATTTCTCCTAAATGATGATAGATTAATATCCATGTGCAACAGTGCATAACATGGAATTCAGGCTTAAATAAGAAAGATATAGGGGAATTACAGTGCATTCGGAAAGTATTCAGATGCCTTAACTTTTTCCAAATGTTGTTACGTTACAGCCTTATTCTAAAATGGATCAAATAAAAACCATCCTCATTAATCTACACGCAATACACCATAATGACAAAGCAAAACTGTTTTTAGAATTTTTTTCTCATTTATATATATTTAAAAAAAAACTGAAATACTTATTTACATGAGTATAAGTATTCAGTCCCTTATCTATGAAACTCTAAATTGAGCTCAGGTGCATCCTGTTTCCATTGATCATCCTTGATGTTGCTACAACATGATTGGAGTCCACCTGCGGTAAATTCAATTGATTGGTCATGACTTGGAAAGGCACACACATGTCGATATAAGGTCCCACAGTTGACAGTGCATGTCAGAGCAAAAACCAAGCCATGAGGTCGAAGGAATTGTCTGTAGAGCTCTGAGACAGGATTGTATTGAGGCACAGATCTGGGGTAGGATACCAAAGCATTTCTGCAGCATTGAAGGTCCCTATGAACACAGTGGCCTCCATCATTCTCAAATGGAAGAAGTTTGGAACCACCAAGACTCTTCCTAGAGCTGGCTGCCCAGCCAAACTGAGCAATCAAAGGAGAAGGGCATTGGTCAGGGTGGTGACCAAGAACCCGATGGTCACTCTGACAGAGCTCCAAAGTTCCTCTGTGGAGATGGGAGAACTTTCCAGAAGGACAACCATCTCTGCAGCACTCCACCAATCAGGCCTTTATGGTAGAGTGGCCAAGTATAAGCCATTCCTCAGTAAAAGGCACATGACAGCCCACTTGGAGTATGCCAAAAGGCACCTAATGGACTCTTAGACCATGAGAAACAAGATTCTCTGGTCTGATGAAACCAAGATTGAACTCAGATGTGACACCTGTATGCCAAGTGTCACATCTGGAGGAAACCTGGCAACATCCCTACGGTGACGCATGGTGGTTTTTCAGCGGCAGGCACTGGGAGACTCGTCAGGATCGTGGGAAAGATGAATGGCGCAAAGTACAGAGTTTCTTGATGAAAACCTGCTCCAGACAGGACTACAACCCTTAAGCACACAACCAAGACAACGCAGGAGTGGCTTCGGAAATAGGCTCTGAATGTCCTTGAGTGGCCCAGCCAGAGCCCGGACTTAAACCCGATCGAACATCTCTGGAGAGACTTGGAAATAGCTCAGCAGCGCGCTCCCCATCCAACCTGACAGAGCTTGAGAGGATCTGCAGAGAATAGGAGAAACTCCCAAATACAGGTGTGCCAAGTTTGTAGCATCATACCCAAGAAGACTCGAGGCTGTAATCACTGTCAAAGGTGCTTCAAGAAAGTGCTGAGTAAAGGGTCTAAATACTTATGTAAATGTGATATTTCAGTTTTTTATTTAAAATCTGCAACAAAAAAAAAAAAAATACGTTTTTGCTTTGTCATTATGGGGTATTGTGTGTAGATTGATGAGGGAAAAAATATTTTATCAATTTTAGAATAAGGCTGTAACGTAACAAAATGTGTAAAAAGTCAAGGGGTCTGAATACTTTCTGAATGCCCTGTAGATCACTATATAGGCTGACTTGGTGACTCAGGAATAAAGTGGGACGGCAGAACCGGAACCACCTCTTCTTTCCTTTTCCACTGAAAACCGGATGCTTCCGGTTTCTTCCACTCAGCTGAGGTTGAGTAATTTCTTAAAACAGCTGCAGTGCCTGTGAGGGTGGCATATTTTCAGTACTCCTGAAAAGGTGAAAACATTTTTAACCAAGGAACATTGGCAGGACAAATACTCTGGCAGCTCACACAAAACATATCTTTCATGAAAACTTACAGTAGAATAAAATGATACATCATGTTTCGATGTTGTATCAGGGAATAACAACTTAGAAAGCAACAAAGTCCCAAAATGTTTTGTTTTTTAATGTTTACATTAATAGATTGTCCACAATATTGTTTACATTCCTTTTCACAGTAACTGGGCAAGAAGTATGCCATTTTGTGGTCAGAACCTGCCATTGCAATTACATGTTGTGCAAGTCATCTTTGTCCACACATGGTGCACATTTCCAAAGGAAATGTATAGTGTATAAGGTTACAACTCTACAAAGACATATTGATCCCTGACCTTCTCCTTTTCATTATCACGTGTGTTGACATTTCTGAAGCACTGTGTATATCATGTAGTTTATTTTAGCATGGCTTGATCATGTATAGAAGTTGTAGTCACATTACATCAATAAGACATTGAACATGGGCATAGTAAATTATAATTTTTTTTAAAATCTTAATAATCTTGAATTATTGAGTCAATGCATGTTCACTAAGTCCACAAGAGAATTCAAGAGTCAGTGGACACTGATTCTCCACTTCTTCCTGTGTCTTCAAAGGATTCTGCTATTTATCTCAGAGCACAATTCATGGCTGTGAACGTCAAGGGAATCCTTCACCGTCTGATTACTGGATAATCTATGAGTGAGCTGTGGCGTTCACAGAGACGCTGAGACTTCTCCTCTTCAAATGGTTGATTTATTTGCCCGTGACCGCGATCCAAACGGTTTCTGTTCTGCTGAAAGTTTTGGTCCAACGCTTCCCTTGGAACAGCAGCCATATATTTTGACTGGAAACCATGTTGATCAGAGGGAGCAAATTAATCAACTTTGGTAGATCCAAAAACCTGAGTAACGTTCATACATGAAAGGCACTGAGTCATCGTCTAATGATTCAACAGTCTGTCTGGCCAATGTCTGGACACACCTAGTTAAAGTTTGAGGCAAATGTTTGAGATTTGCTTTAAACCAGGGAGCTCAAAGCATAGCGAGGTGAAAAGACATGATCCCCTTCTGCTCCTCTTTTTCTTTCCTTCCTTCTTCACATTTGTCCGGTTTCCATGGCAACCGGTTGGAAGACGTGTCGGGGTGGGTTTGGATTGAGAGTTTTGTTTTGGGATGCCCACAATATCATCTGGTGTGCTTTGTGAAACTCCTTGAAATGTCTAACGGTGACCAACAGGTTAGGATATGCTGTTCGAGGTGATAGGTGAATACATGGAGAGGCCTAATTCTATCAATAATATATTTACCATTCTACCACCAGTCCCTACTTTACAGGTCCTGTAAACAGTCCTACTTTACAAGAATAAACAACACAATGTGAAAACTGTACATTGGAGTGAATATAGCTTCATACTGTATATCCAAAGTACTACAACAAAAACAGAATATTGGAATATAAATATCCTACAGTTTACTACAGAAAAATGATGACTGGGAGTTGCCTCATCTCATCCATCATGTCTAGTCTGACCTTTAAACTACTGGGCCATACAGTACAGTGTAGTTACAACCCAGAGTCTCTCTCCCCGCTGGGCCATATAGTACGGTGTAGTTACAACCCAGTGTCTCTCTCCCCACTGGGCCATACAGTACAGTGTAGTTACAACCCAGTGTCTCTCTCCCCCCACTGGGCCATACAGTACAGTGTAGTTACAACCCAATGTCTCTCTCCCCACTGGGCCATACAGTACAGTGTAGTTACAACCCAGTGTCTCTCTCCCCACTGAGCCATACAGTACAGTGTAGTTACAACCCAATGTCTCTCTCCCCACTGGGCCATACAGTACAGTGTAGTTACAACCCAGAGTCTCTCTCCCCACTGGGCCATACAGTACAGTGTAGTTACAATCCAGTGTCTCTCCCCACTGAGCCATACAGTACAGTGTAGTTACAACCCAATGTCTCTCTCCCCACTGGGCCATACAGTACAGTGTAGTTACAACCCAGAGTCTCTCTCCCCACTGGGCCATACAGTACAGTGTAGTTACAATCCAGTGTCTCTCCCCACTGGGCCATACAGTACAGTGTAGTTACAACCCAGTGTCTCTCCCCACTGGGCCATACAGTACAGTGTAGTTACAATCCAGTGTCTCTCCCCACTGGATCATACAGTACAGTGTAGTTACAACCCAGAGTCTCTCTCCCCACTGAGCCATACAGTACAGTGTAGTTACAACCCAGTGTCTCTCTCCCCACTGAGCCATACAGTACAGTGTAGTTACAACCCAGAGTCTCTCTCCCCACTGGGCCATACAGTACAGTGTAGTTACAACCCAGTGTCTCTCTTCCCACTGGGCCATACAGTACAGTGTAGTTACAACCCAAAGTCTCTCTCCCCACTGGGCCATACAGTACAGTGTAGTTACAACCCAGAGTCTCTCTCCCCACTGGGCCATACAGTACAGTGTCTCTATACGTCTCCATCCCTCTCCAGCCCTCTTATCCTCCTCCATCCCTCTCTAAACCTCTCCATCATTTCACAGAGCACAGTTTTACACAAAACTGGATCGCAGGAGTGCGTATAGTCTGGTGCGTATTCGGGATGGAGACGAGTGGAAACCGCGTTTAGTACCACATCGGGACACTATGAGTACCTCGCCATGCCGTATGGGTTAAAGAATGCTCCAGCCGTCTTTCAATCCTTTGTAGATGAGATTCTCAGGGACCTGCACGGGCAGGTTGTGGTTGTTTATATCGCTGATATTCTGATCTATTCCGCCACCCGCACCGCGCATGTGTCTCTGGTAAGCAAGGTGCTTGGTAGACTGCTGGAGCATGACCTATACGTCAAGACCGAGAAGTGTGTGTTCTCCAAACCCCGTCTCCTTCCTGGGTTATCGCATTTCCACCTCGGGGGTGGTGATGGAGTGTGACCGCATTAAGGCCGTGCGTAATTGGCCGATTCCTACCACGGTGAAGGAGGTGCAGCGTTTTTTGGGGTTTGCCAATTACTACCGGAGGTTTATCTGGGGTTTTGGCCAGGTAGCGGCCCCCATTACCTCACTGCTGAAGGGGGGCCCGGTGCGTTTGCGGTGGTCAGCAGAGGCAGACAGAGCTTTCAACAGGTTGAAGGCTCTGTTCACGGATGCACCTGTGTTGGCGCACCCTGACCCCTCTCTAGCATTCATAGTGGAGGTGGACACGTCCAAGGCTGGGGTGGGTGCCGTGCTATCACAGAGCTCGGGTACGCCACCAAAACCCCGCCCCCGCGCTTTCTTTTCGAGGAAGCTCAGTCCAGCAGAGCGTAACTATGATGTGGGGGACCGGGAGTTGTTAGCGGTGGTCAAGGCCATGAGGGTGTGGAGACACTGGCTTTAGGGGGCTAAGCACCCCTTTCTCATCTGGACCAACCACCAGAATCTGGAGTATATTCGGTCAGCTAGGAGACTAAATCCACGTCAGGCAAGGTGGGCCATGTTCTTCACCCAATTCCGGTTCACTCTGTTGTATAGACCAGGCTCCCTGAACGTAAAGGCTGACGCACTGTCTCGTCTTTATGACACAGAGGATCGGTCCACCGAGACTACTCCCATCCTTCCCGCCTCGAGGCTGATGGCACCAGTGGTATGGGAGGTGGACTCGGACATCGAGCGGGCGTTACGGGCAAAGCCTGCGCCTCCTCAGTGTCCGGTTGGGCGAAAGTACGTGCCGCTTGGTGTTCGGGACCAACTGATTCGGTGGGCTCACACCCTACCCTCCTCAGGTCACCCTGGGGTGGCGAGGACAGTGCGGGGCCTCCGGGAGAAGTATTGGTGGCCCACCTTTGCTAGGGACGTTAGGGTTTATGTCTCTTCCTGTTCGGTGTGCGCCCAGAGTAAGGCTCCTAGACCTTCCTAGAGGGAAGTTACAACCCCTCCCCGTTCCACAACGACCATGGTCTCACCTATCAGTAGATTTCCTAACCGATCTCCCCCCGTCTCAGGGGAACACTACGGTTTTGGTGATTGTGGATCGGTTCTCTAAGTCCTGCCGTCTCCTCCCGTTGCCCGGTCTCCCTACAGCCCTACAGACTGCGGAGGCATTATTCACCCACGTCTTCCGGCACTACGGGGTGCCGGAGGACATCGTTTCTGATCGGGGCCCCCAGTTCACGTCCCGGGTATGGAGGGTGTTCATGGAGCGTCTGGGGGTCTCGGTCAGCCTGACTTCCGGTTATCACCCCGAGAGTAATGGGCAGGAGGTGGGTAGGTTTCTGCGGTCGTATTGCCAGGACCGGCCCAGCGAGTAGTCTAGGTACGTCCCATGGGTGGAGCTGGCCCAAAACTCACTCCGTCACTCCTCGACAAACCTATCTCCGTTCCAGTGTGCGCTGGGCTACCATCCGGTCCTATCACCTTGGCATCCGAGTCAGACTGAGGCTTCTGTGGTGGAGGAGTGGGTGCAGCGCTCCAAGGAGACGTGGAGGGCCATCCAGGAATCCCTCAAACAAGCCAGTGGACGGCAGAAGAGGAGTGCTGACCGCCACCGCAGTGAGGCCCCCGTGTTTTTACCAGGGGACAGGGTCTGGCTCTCGACCCGAAACCTACCCCTCCGCTTGCCCTGATGGAAACTGGGGCCGCAGTGTGTAGGGCCCTTCAAAGTCCTGAGGAGGATAAACGAGGTGTGTTATCGATTACAACTCCCTTCCTATTATCGTATTAACCCCTCGTTTCATGTGTCTCTCCTCAGGCCGGTGGTAGCTGGTCCCCTGCAGGACGGTGAGGTGCCGGAGGTCCCTCCTCCCCCCTGGACATCGAGGGGTCCCCGGCGTACACGATACGGGCCATTCTGGACTCGAGACGCCGAGTGAGGGGCCTGCAGTACCTCGTGGACTGGGAGGGGTACTGTCCGGAGGAGAGGTGCTGGGTACCGGTGGGGTCATTTTGGATCCGTCAATGTTGAGGGATTTCCATCGCCTCCATCCGGATCGACCCTGCACCTCGCCCTCCGGGTCACCCTCGAGGCCGGTGTCGGCACGCTGCGAGAGCCGTGCGTCAGGGGGGGGGGGGGGGGGGGTACTGTCTCGACTCCTACCGAAGGTGGCTCCCCTTCCTGTTCGGGTGGCGCTCGGCGGTCGTCGTCACCGGCCTACTAGCTGCCACTGATCCATTTTCCCCCCTTGTCTGTTTATTAGTTACACCTGTGTTTAGTTAGGTTAATTGGTTGGGCTTTATTATCCAGCCGGCCCGCATGCTGGGTGTGCGGGATTATTTCAGTGTACGTGTGTACACGGCTGTAGGTCACGGTTGTCCGTGGGTTTGTAATTTTGCTGGACTGTTGTAGTTCCCTGTGTTTGGGGCATTTGTTTGGGTTGGCGTCTGTTCACCGTTGTGGTGCATTAAAAGTAGCGCTACCCTGAACTCTCTGCTTCCTGCACCTGACTTCTTCCTCCACTACACCCCGGGCATTACAATAAGGTTAGCAGTGTGGTTAAGCTTAGGGTTAAGGTTAAGGTTGGTGTTAGTGTCACGCCCTGACCATAGAGAGCTTTTATTCTCTATGTTGGTTAGGTCGGGGTATGATTTAAGGGTGGGTTATGTAGGTGAATTATATTTCTATGTTGGCCTAGTATGGTTCCCAATCAGAGGCAGCTGTTAATCGTTGTCTCTGATTGGGGATCATATTTAGGTAGCCATTTTCCCATTGTGCTTTGTGGGATCTTATCTATCTACAGTTGCCTGTGAAAATTATAGTAGCTTCATGTTTCGTTTGTTTGTTTTGTTGTTTTGTTCTTTAAAGTTTTCTATTCCAAAATAAAGGATGGAAACCACGCTGCATCTTGGTCCACTCCTGATAACGATCGTGACAGTTAGGTTTAAAATCTGATTTTAGAATGGCTGGGTTATGACTTTGTGTCTTGTGTTCACTAGTGAAAACCCTCACACATCCACTGATATTAAGTAAGTTTTTGCTTAAATAATGTCTCTAGGGTGGGATTGAAAAAAAAACAGCATGTTGGAGAAGAATCCTGAAAACAGCCTCCGTGGTATGGTTGGTTCCTGGACTGTCCCATGGACAGTACAGTACATGAGGTATGGTTGGTTATGGGACTGTCGCATGGACAGTACAGTACATGAGGTATGGTTGGTTCTGGGACTGTCCCATGGAAAGTAAAATACATAACGTATGGTTGGGTCTGGGACTGCCTTCATGGACAGTACAGTACATGAAGTATGGTTGGTTCTGGGGCTATAGATCACAACATAACAACAAAGCTTCAGATTGTACCCTAGGCAGGGTTTGTAAACAATGATATTACAGTGTAACGGAGCGGTTGAGTAATATTGGTAGCATGTAGTTTCAGACGGTTCCATAGTCTCTATCAATCAAGAGAAAGTTTGATTCTTACAGACTTGCATCAATGTGAAGAGAGTATTTTCACTTAGCTGTTTTACGGAGATTGATAGGGATCAGACTGGGATAGGACTGCTACCAGCCATCTGCCAGGGGAAATATATTTTATTTTCTCCTTTATAAACCAATCAAAGAGAGCACATTGAAATGATTAATCACTCGTTTGCACGCTCTCTTAATAGGCAGTTTGGGAAAGGATTTACCGTCAGTGTTGATGGGTAATTTGCACTAAAATTACACTGTTCATGTCTCCCTTGACAACATAAACCACAACTGTTCAGATCTATTTCAATGAAAGGTCAGGAAATATTTTGACATTTAACACGATGTGTTTTCAAGTATATAAAAATGAACGTGAGTGTGATGCTGAGCAGAAACATTCTCTAACGCAGAGGAAGCAAAATAATATAATTCCATGGTTGATGTGTCAGATGAAGTTAGAAGATCCTGTATTATTTATATCCTTGGTGAAACATTTGTATTAATCTCTTCATAACAATAGTGGCTGACGGATTCCACTTTCCGAAGTAGCCGGAACGCTGTCATTTTCCAACATCGCCAACTGCATTCCCAGTTCCTGTCTTTGAGAACTTAATGCATTTTGACCCTCATACCATCACTCCTCGGCACAACCAACCCATACCAACACCACACAAGACAAATACATGCTATTACAGCCTGCGGCTTGTAGACCGCAACCCCAAGCCCTTTAGACAGACGAGATAAAAACTCAAATTCATACATTTCGTGCCAGGTGATGTGGAAGCACAAGGCCCTGCCAGAAGCAGCACTGAAACAGACAGAGCAAACAATTCCAAGCATTCCTTGGAGAACCAGAGTAAAGTGACACAGACATCCTCTACCACACAGCAGAGGTCACAGAGGCCTGGCCAGATGCAGCAGGCTACAGAGATAGAGACGCCACTCAGAGAAGAGAGGACGCTTTGGTCCTTGGAAATAACCAGTCAGTCCTTCCAGATAGTGTACTACTGCTTTTCAAGCCTCTAAACTCATCACAATTATTTTTTATTTAGCCTTTATTCAACTAGGCAAGTCAGTTAAGAACAAATTCATATTTTACAATGACGGCCTACCCCAGCCAAACCCTCCCCTAACCCTCCCCTAACCCGGACTCCCTATGGGAGTCCCAATCACGACCGGTGGTGATCAATCCTAATGAAACACTTGAACATCAAACATCTCAGTTAAGAAGGAGCAAGATGAGAACGAGAGAGAGCAAGAGAAAGACATACATGAGAAAAGAGAGAAAGAAAGATGGAAAGAAAGAAAGGACAGACTTTGGAGCATATTGGTCTAACTGATGTTCTTCCCAGTGTGTCTCCAGGAGGACATAGTTTCCCCAGCAGAGAGAAGAGCCCCAGTCTCTGTTTGCTGAGCATTGATGGATTGAGCCCTCTCTGAGTCCTACACTAGAACCGTTTTCACTGGCGTACGGTACAGGAGGTAGCGCAGGGCACTAATAACCCTGCCTGCCGTGAGATTACACACAGACTGCGTTGACTAAGGGATATTCTCTACCAGACGATATACAATGTGCTTTGTCCAGTTACCAGTTCCAGAGATGCTGAACTGAGAGTCAGAGAGGAAGTACGTTACTGACAATATAAACCAGTACTATATTATTTAACAAACGTATATGTGACTGCACTGTCTATACGCTAACTATAAAACGTTTACAAACCATTTAAAATCAATAAAATAAAGGTTGAGAACTCCACAGCTTTAAGACATCAGATGACCATCAAACAGAAATATGATTGTGATACTGTCCAAACATGGCTCAAGTAGATTGTTGTCCTGTAATTGATGTTGGACCAGTTAAAGGAAAAATACATTTTGGTATTGTTTTCCTTAGTCCACTGTTGATACAATCCCAAAATGTTTTGCATGTCAGCAGTCAAGTGTTCAAGATATTGGACTTTCAAGAAGCAAATTATCACATCATCATGATGGTGCAAAATGCCTCATATGATGATGTGACAAGTGACACTTTGCTTCTTCAAAGTCCAATATCTTCAACACTTGACTGCTGACATGTCACCTTCATTTAACCAGGTAGGCAAGTTGAGAACAAGTTCTCATTTACAATTGCGACGAGTGGGTTTGGCGACGAGTATGAAGCGAGGGCCAGCCAACGAGAGCGTACAGGTCGCAATGGTGGGTAGTATATGGGGCTTTGGTGACAAAACGGATGGCACTGTGATAGACTGCATCCAATTTGTTGAGTAGGGTATTGGAGGCTATTTTGTAAATTACATCGCCGAAATCGAGGATTGGCAGGATGGTCAGTTTTACAAGGGTATGTTTGGCAGCATGAGTGAAGGATGCTTTGTTGCGAAATAGAAAGCCAATTCTAGATTTAACTTTGGATTGGAGATGTTTGATGTGGGTCTGGAAGGAGAGTTTACAGTCTAACCAGACACCTAGGTATTTGTAGTTGTCCACGTATTCTAAGTCAGAGCCGTCCAGAGTAGTGATGTTGGACAGGCGGGCAGGTGCAGGCAGCGATCGGTTGAAGAGCATGCATTTAGTTTTACTTGTATTTAAGAGCAATTGGAGGCCACGGAAAGAGAGTTGTATGGCATTGGAGCTTGCCTGGAGGGTTGTTAACACAGTGTCCAAAGAAGTGCCAGAAGTATACAGAATGGTGTCGTCTGCGTAGAGGTGGATCAGAGACTCACCAGCAGCAAGAGCGACATCATTGATGTATACAGAGAAGAGAGTCGGTCCAAGAATTGAACCCTGTGGCACCCCCATAGAGACTGCCAGAGGTCCGGACAACAGACCCTCCGATTTGACACACTGAACTCTATCAGAGAAGTAGTTGGTGAACCAGGCGAGGCAATCATTTGAGAAACCAAGGCTGTCGAGTCTGCCAATGAGGATGTAGTGATAGACAGAGTCGAAAGCCTTGGCCAGATCAATGAATACGGCTGCACAGTAATGTTTCTTATCGATGGCGGTTAAGATATCGTTTAGGACCTTGAGCGTGGCTGAGGTGCACCCATGACCAGCTCTGAAACCAGATTGCATAGCAGAGAGGGTGTGGTGAGATTCGAAATGGTCGGTAATCTGTTTGTTGACTTGGCTTTCGAAGACCTTAGAAAGGCAGGGTAGGATAGATATAGGTCTGTAGCAGTTTGGGTCAAGAGTGTCCCCCACTTTGAAGAAGGGGATGACGCAGTTGCTTTCCAATCTTTGGGAATCTCAGACGACACGAAAGAGAGGTTGAACAGGCTAGTAATAGGGGTGGCAACAGTTTCGGCAGATAGTTTTTGAAAGAAAGGGTCCAGATTGTCTAGCCCATCTGATTTGTGGGGATCCAGATTTTGCAGCTCTTTCAGAACATCAGTTGACTGGATTTGGGAAAAGGAGAGATGGGGAAGGCTTGGGCAAGTTGCTGTGGGGGATGCAGTGCTGTTGACCAGGGTAGGGGTAGCCAGGTCGAAAGCATGGCCAACTGTAGAAAATGCTTATTGAAATTCTCAATTATAGTGGATTTATCAGTGGTGACAGTGTTTCCTATCTTCAGTGCAGTGGGCAGCTGGGAGGAGGTGTTCTTATTCTCCATGGACTTTACAGTGTCCCAGAACTTTTTTGAGTTAGTGTTGCAGGAAGCAAATTTCTGCTTGAAAAAGCTAGCATTGGCTTTTCTAATTGCCTGTGTATATTGGTTTCTAGCTTCCCTGAAAAGCTGCATATCACGGGGGCTGTTCGATGCTAATTCAGAACGCCATAGGATGTTTTTGTGTTGGTTAAGGGGTTGGCAGAGTGTGCTAAAGCAGTGAATAAAACACACTTAGGGAGGAAGCTTCTAATGTTAACATGCATGAACCCAAGGCTATTACGGTTACAGAAGTCATCAAAAGAGAACGCCCGGGGAATAGGAGTGGAGCTAGGCACTGCAGGGCCTGGATTCACCTCTACATCACCAGTGGAAAAGAGGAGGAGTAGGATAAGGGTACGGCTAAAAGCAATGAGAATTGTTTGTGTAGAACGTCTGGAACAGAGAGTAAAAGGAGGTTTCTGGGGGCGATGAAATAGCTTTAAGGTATTATGTACAGACAAAGGTATGGTAGGATCTGAATACAGTGGAGGTAAACCTAGGTATTGAGTGATGATGATCAATCAATCAAATCAATCAATCAATCAAATTTGATTTGTCACGTACACATGGTTAGCAGATGTTAATGCGAGTGTAGCGAAATGCTTGTGCTTCTAGTTCCGACAATGCAGTAATAACCAACAAGTAATCTAACTAACAATTCCAAAACTACTGTCTTATACACAGTGTAAGGGGATAAAGAATATGTACATAAGGATATATGAATGAGTGATGGTACAGAGCAGCATAGGCAGGATACAGTAGATGGTATCGAGTACAGTATATACATGAGGTGAGTATGTAAACAAAGTGGCATAGTTAAAGTGGCTAGTGATACATGTATTACATAAGGATGCAGTCGATGACATAGAGTACAGTATATACGTATGCATATGAGATGAATAATGTAGGGTAAGTAACATTATATAAGGTAGCATTGTTTAAAGTGGCTAGTGATATATTTACATCATTTCCCATCAATTCCCATTATTAAAGTGGCTGGAGTTGAGTCAGTGTCAGTGTCAGTGTGTTGGCAGCAGCCACTCAATGTTAGTGGTGGCTGTTTAACAGTCTGATGGCCTTGAGATAGAAGCTGTTTTTCAGTCTCTCGGTCCCAGCTTTGATGCACCTGTACTGACCTCGCCTTCTGGATGATAGCGGGGTGAACAGGCAGTGGCTCGGGTGGTTGATGTCCTTGATGATCTTTATGGCCTTCCTGTAACATCGGGTGGTGTAGGTGTCCTGGAGGGCAGGTAGTTTGCCCCCGGTGATGCGCTGTGCAGACCTCACTACCCTCTGGAGAGCCTTACGGTTGTGGGCGGAGCAGTTGCCGTACCAGGCGGTGATACAGCCTGACAGGATGCTCTCGATTGTGCATCTGTAGAAGTTTGAGTGCTTTTGGTGACAAACCGAATTTCTTAGCCTCCTGAGGTTGAAGAGGCGCTGCTGCGCCTTCTTCACGATGCTGTCTGTGTGAGTGGACCAATTCAGTTTGTCTGTGATGTGTATGCCGAGGAACTTAAAACTTCCTACCCTCTCCACTACTGTTCCATCGATGTGGATAGGGGGGTGTTCCCTCTGCTGTTTCCTGAAGTCCACAATCATCTCCTTAGTTTTGTTGACGTTGAGTGTGAGGTTATTTTCCTGACACCACACTCCGAGGGCCCTCACCTCCTCCCTGTAGGCCGTCTCGTCGTTGTTGGTAATCAAGCCGACCACTGTTGTGTCGTCCGCAAATTTGATGATTGAGTTGGAGGTGTGCGTGGCCACGCAGTCGTGGGTGAACAGGGAGTACAGGAGAGGGCTCAGAACGCACCCTTGTGGGGCCCCAGTGTTGAGGATCAGCGGGGTGGAGATGTTGTTGCCTACCCTCACCACCTGGGGGCGGCCCGTCAGGAAGTCCAGTACCCAGTTGCACAGGGCGGGGTCGAGACCCAGGGTCTCGAGCTTGATGACGAGCTTGGAGGGTACTATGGTGTTGAATGCCGAGCTGTAGTCGATGAACAGCATTCTCACATAGGTATTCCTCTTGTCCAGATGGGTTAGGGAAGTGTGCAGTGTGGTTGAGATTGCATCATCTGTGGACCTATTTGGGCGGTAAGCAAATTGGAGTGGGTCTAGGGTGTCGGGTAGGGTGGAGGTGATATTGTCTCCGTCGGTAGGATTAGTGGGGTTCCGTGTGGTAGAGGGGATCAAACCAATTCGCAAAAAAATAGATATAGTTGTCTGATAGATCTAATCAGATAGCAGCCGATAAGACAGCTAACGATAAGACAGGTAACGTCGCGACGGAGGAGCCAGCTGGATAACTCCCTCGGGCAGATAACATCGGTAGTCCAGTTGTGAAGGCCCGGTGGGGCTCCGCGTTGGCAGTAAAACGGGTCCGGATAGGTGATTGTAGCCCAGGAGTGGCTGATGGAACTCTTCAGCTGTCTAGCTTCGGAATAATTTATGTTTGCTCGGGGATCGACGTAAGCTGATAGTCACACGGATAGCAGCTAGCTAGCTGCGAGATCCAGGTATAAATGTCCAGAGCTTGCGGTTGAAATCCGGGGACATGGAGAGAAAATCCGAGCCGCGCCGTACAAAACTGCCGATAGATTTTCGAGCTAAAGGATAGCTGATGACCACAAACCGTGGTTAGCTGAATACTAACGTGCAAAATACTAACATGCAAAACATTGAGTGGGTTTTCCTTTAAAGGAGTTATCTCCCTTCTCTGTACTGTAATGGTTGCTTCATGTGTTAGTTGGTGAATGTTAGATCTTAGCTGGTGAAATGTTAGATCTTTGTTTCCACTGGTCTAGCCAGAGTAAACGGAGCCATGGAGTTCGTCGTCTAGTTAACACAGCCACAAAGTCATAATCATGGCTAAACCAGCCCATTTTCTACAATTTCTTTTCTTACATTTTTTTTTAAACCTAACCCTAACCATGCCACTAACCTTATGCCTAACCCTAACCTTAACAAAAGACCAAAAGGCAAGTGTTTGTTTTTCTGATTTTTTTAATAGCCAATTTTGACTTTGGGTCTGTATTAACTAGTGACAACCATGGAGTTCAGGCTCCCTCCATTCTATTCCACTCACCTTTTATTCAGAAGTGAGACTCACGTTAACATTCTGATGATCCCCCTTTCTATGATCTGACTCCATTTACAAAGCCACAAATATGCAGACCAAGTGTATCAACGACATTATCGTCTGGAGTCGACCGGATGAAAAGTGGGACTTCAACAACTGCCTGGCATTTATTTCAGATGCGAGGCCAAGTGCAATAAACATGAATATGTATGAATATGCCTTTTGAATATGCAGATAATGAATGACTCTAAATATTAAAGAATGTACATGGTCAATTGGACTTATTTTTGGAAAAAAGCACACTGGACAGTGCTATCCTCGATGCCGATGGTGTTATAATATTTTTATAAATTGGGTGGTTCGAGCCCTGAATGCTGATTGGCTGACAGCCGTGGTATATCAGACAGTAGACCACGGGTATGACAAAACATTTATTTTTACTGTTCTAATTACGTTGGATAACCAGTTTATAATAGCAATAAGGCACCTCAGGGGTTTTTGATTTATGGCGAATATACCACAGCTAAGGGCTGTATCCAGGCACTCGGCGTTGTGTCGTGCCGGGGTATATTGGCCATATAGCACACCTCTTCGGGCCTTATTGCTTAAATATATTATGGTGAGGTCAGAGCAGTGAGCTAGCTGGTAAGTGTGCTCCCAGAGGTCAAAAGAGTATAAACTTCCAGTGAATGAACTTCCAGCGAACCGGAGAAAGACATATTTACAAGCTTGTAGGAATGTGTGTCAGGAAACGGCCTGGCAGGACAAGGGTCACAGTGACAAAACAAGACAAAACTATGGATTTTATGGCGTTTTCAGACATATTGATTCAGCGTCGGACTTTGACAGGGGCTGTGTTTTGCGTGTGTAGAGGCATATCTCTATAAAGGGAGACATGCTAAGGCCCCATAGGCCAGAGGAGACCTTTCTATGTCTGTAAATCAGTCACACAACCTTTAACATGGCAAAAAGGGATGGGAGAATCCATGACCTGCCTTGTCCATAAATAAACCCCAGCGCTTTGTTGAGACAAAGATGCTCAGCAGCAACAGACAGCCTTCTCAAACTGCTGGTGGTCAACATCCATCCATCAATCCATCCATCAATCCATCCATCAGTCTATCCAGGAGAGAGCCATCAGTCCATCCAGGAGAGAGCCATCAGCCCACCCAGGAGAGAGCCATCAGCCCACCCAGGAGAGACCCATCAGTCCATCCAGGAGAGAGCCATCAGTCCATCCAGGAGAGAGCCATCAGTCCATCCAGGAGAGAGCCATCAGTCCATCCAGGAGAGAGCCATCAGTCCATCCAGGAGAGAGCCATCAGTCCATCCAGGACTTCACTGGAACCCAAGTTCTTAGGACGTTGGCCATGGGATTAAATGATTGTCAGATTGCCACTCCATCAATCAGCTAGATTTTGACACCTGCCAGTAGCAGTAGCACAAAGAGCATGCTGGGCAGTCAGTCTCCAGTAGGTGTGCCCAGTCAGTCTGCACCAGGTGTGCCCAGTCAGTCTACACCAGGTGTGCCCAGTCAGTCTACACCAGGTGTGCCCAGTCAGTCTACACCAGGTGTGCCCAGTCAGTCTACACCAGGTGTGTCCAGTCAGTCTACACCAGGTGTGCCCAGTCAGTCTACACCAGGTGTGCCCAGTCAGTCTACACCAGGTGTGCCCAACCTTCTTTGACGTCAGATCTACTTTTTCATTTGCCAGCGTGATGAAATCTACCAGTCTCTAAACCTAAACCAACCAACAAAATGTATGGAACGCAACACACCACTGAGTATGGACCTGTTGCTATGATACAGTGCCTTGCGAAAGTATTCGGCCCCCTTGAACTTTGCGACCTTTTGCCACATTTCAGGCTTCAAACATAAAGATATAAAACTGTATTTTTTTGTGAAGAATCAACAACAAGTGGGACACAATCATGAAGTGGAACGACATTTATTGGATATTTCAAACTTTTTTAACAAATCAAAAACTGAAAAATTGGGCGTGCAAAATTATTCAGCCCCCTTAAGTTAATACTTTGTAGCGCCAAATTTTGCTGCGATTACAGCTGTAAGTCGCTTGGGGTATGTCTCTATCAGTTTTGCACATCGAGAGACTGAATTTTTTTCCCATTCCTCCTTGCAAAACAGCTCGAGCTCAGTGAGGTTGGATGGAGAGCATTTGTGAACAGCAGTTTTCAGTTCTTTCCACAGATTCTCGATTGGATTCAGGTCTGGACTTTGACTTGGCCATTCTAACACCTGGATATGTTTATTTTTGAACCATTCCATTGTAGATTTTGCTTTATGTTTTGGATCATTGTCTTGTTGGAAGACAAATCTCCGTCCCAGTCTCAGGTCTTTTGCAGTCTCCATCAGGTTTTCTTCCAGAATGGTCCTGTATTTGGCTCCATCCATCTCCCCATCAATTTTAACCATCTTCCCTGTCCCTGCTGAAGAAAAGCAGGCCCAAACCATGATGCTGCCACCACCATGTTTGACAGTGGGGATGGTGTGTTCAGCTGTGTTGCTTTTACGCCAAACATAACGTTTTGCATTGTTGCTAAAAAGTTCAATTTTGGTTTCATCTGACCAGAGCACCTTCTTCCACATGTTTGGTGTGCCTCCCAGGTGGATTGTGGCAAACTTTAAACAACACTTTTTATGGATATCTTTAAGAAATGGCTTTCTTCTTGCCACTCTTCCATAAAGGCCAGATTTGTGCAATATACGACTGATTGTTGTCCTATGGACAGAGTCTCCCACCTCAGCTGTAGATCTCTGCAGTTCATCCAGAGTGATCATGGGCCTCTTGGCTGCATCTCTGATCAGTCTTCTCCTTGTATGAGCTGAAAGTTTAGAGGGACGGCCAGGTCTTGGTAGATTTGCAGTGGTCTGATACTCCTTCCATTTCAATAGTATCGCTTGCACAGTGCTCCTTGGGATGTTTAAAGCTTGGGAAATCTTTTTGTATCCAAATCCGGCTTTAAACTTCTTCACAAC
The DNA here is from genome assembly GCF_057628025.1 of Oncorhynchus mykiss. NCBI lineage: Eukaryota > Metazoa > Chordata > Actinopteri > Salmoniformes > Salmonidae > Oncorhynchus > Oncorhynchus mykiss. The sequence goes on from NC_143028.1 coordinate 5,445,776, forward strand.
AGTATCTCGGACCTGCCTGGTGTGTTCCTTGTTCTTCATGATGCTCTCTGCGCTTTTGACGGACCTCTGAGACTATCACAGTGCAGGTGCATTTATACGGAGACTTGATTACACACAGGTGGATTGTATTTATCATCATTAGTCATTTAGGTCAACATTGGATCATTCAGAGATCCTCACTGAACTTCTGGAGAGAGTTTGCTGCACTGAAAGTAAAGGGGCTGAATAATTTTGCATGCCCAATTTTTCAGTTTTTGATTTGTTAAAAAAGTTAGAAATATCCAATAAATGTCGTTCCACTTCATGATTGTGTCCCACTTGTTGTTGATTCTTCACAAAAAAATACAGTTTTATATCTTTATGTTTGAAGCCTGAAATGTGGCAAAAGGTCGCAAAGTTCAAGGGGGCCAAATACTTTCGCAAGGCACTGTACCTATTTGATATGCAAATATGTGGACCAATAACATGTTTTCCACAAATAAGTGAAACTAATTTCATTTCCGACCTTAGTGTGACTTTTGGCATTGGGTGGAGGCAAGTAGTTTGTCATAGTCAGGGCTGTAGCAGCTTGTTGCAGGTCTCATGCAGGACAGAAGGTGGTCATCAGTCATAGTAGATCTGGACTTGGACTTTATCTTCATGTGAGAAAATGCAGACTCACAGAGGTAGGTTGATCCAAAAAGGACTGATATGTTGAGAGCACATCTTCTTATATTGGGATACTTCTCCTCCAGCAGTAGCTCCCAGAACTCTTCCTTCATCTCAGTGGTTGCCCTGGATTTCAGCTGAATGTCATTTTGATGGGTGAGAATTTCTGTTTCTGCTATAGTTGTGTCCAACTGAACAAGTGATCCCATTTTGGAGGCAATGACTTCCACATTTATGTCTGTGCCAAACGGAAGTGGCAATAGGCTCAAGTGATGCAAAGTCAATGAAACGACTGCAAAACTCAGATAAGATGTTCTGGACTCTAAAGCTGTGCTGTATCCTTGCCCTGGTGTTCAAGTTCTGAATGCATGTGTTGAAAGAAATGCAGGTCCTTACGTTGCAGATTTCTTGTGAACAGTTGTGGTTTGCATATAAGTGTTCACAGAGCTGATCATATAAGTGTTCACAGAGCTGATCATATAAGTGTTCACAGAGCTGATCATATAAGTGTTCACAGAGCTGATCATGTCCATTACATGTTTGCCTTTTCTTTGCAGCTCTACATTCAATTCAATAAGCATGTAAGTTAGGTCAGTGAGAAAAGATAAATCCAGGAGCCACTGTGTGTCCTCTAGCTGTGCATATTCTGCATGTTTGGAGACCTTGAGAAACTCCTTGATTTCAGACAACTCACTGAATCAACCTAAAAATGTACCTCGGCTCAGCCACCGCATATCCGTGTGCAGCAGCAGGTCTGTGTGCCCCGCTTCAGCCTCTTCTAAGTGAGCGTGAAAAAGCCTCCGCTTCGAATAGAAGACACAATCTTCATCGCAACATCTATCACTTCTTTCATGTTTAACATCTTCCTGCACAAAGCTTCCTGATGAATTACGCAGTGATAACAAAGAAAGACGGCGAAAGAATCATCTCGTTGGCACAATGCAACAAACCCACTAATGTGGCCTACCATATCGGGTGCCCCATCGGTAGTAATGTAGACAAGCTTACAAAAGGGCAGTTGGAATTTGTTAGCAAACTCCCTAAAAGCTTGAAAAATATCTTCGCCCCTTGGATGTCCTTTCATGTTGTCAAATACCATTCAAATCAAATCAAATGTTATTTGTCACATACACATGGTTAGCAGATGTTAATGCGAGTGTAGCGAAATGCTTGTGCTTCTAGTTCCGACAATGCAGTAATAACCAACAAGTAATCTAGCTAACAATTCCAAAACTACTACCTTATAGACACAAGTGTAAGGGGATAAAGAATATGTACATAAAGATATATGAATGAGTGATGGTACAGAGCGGCATAGGCAAGATACAGTAGATGGTATTGAGTACAGTATATACATATGAGATGAGTATGTAAACAAAGTGGCATAGTTAAAGTGGCTAGTGATACATGTATTACATAAAGATGCAGTAGATGATATAGAGTACAGTATATACGTATACATATGAGATGAATAATGTAGGGTATGTAAACATTATATTAGGTAGCATTGTTTAAAGTGGCTAGTGATATATTTTACATAATTTCCCATCAATTCCCATTATTAAAGTGGCTGGAGTTGAGTCAGTGTGTTGGCAGCAGCCACTCAATGTTAGTGGTGGCTGTTTAACAGTCTGATGGCCTTGAGATAGAAGCTGTTTTTCAGTCTCTCGGTCCCAGCTTTGATGCACCTGTACTGACCTCGCCTTCTGGATGATAGCGGGGTGAACAGGCAGTGGCTCGGGTGGTTGTTGTCCTTGATGATCTTTATGGCCTTCCTGTGACATCGGGTGGTGTAGGTGTCCTGGAGGGCAGGTAGTTTGCCTGCGTTGTGCAGACCTCATTACCCTCTGGAGAGCCTTGCGGTTGTGGGCAGAGCAGTTGCCGTACCAGGCGGTGATACAGCCTGACAGGATGCTCTCGATTGTGCATCTGTAGAAGTTTGTGAGTGCTTTTGGTGACAAGCCAAATTTCTTCAGCCTCCTGAGGTTGAAGAGGCGCTGCTGCGCCTTCTTCACGATGCTGTCTGTGTGGGTGGACCAATTCAGTTTGTCTGTGATGTGTACGCCGAGGAACTTAAAACTTACTACCTTCTCCACTACTGTTCCATCGATGTGGATAGGGGGGTTTTCCCTCTGCTGTTTCCTGAAGTCCACAATCATCTCGTTAGTTTTGTTGACGTTGAGTGTGAGGTTATTTTCCTGACACCACACTCCGAGGGCCCTCACCTCCTCCCTGTAGGACGTCTCGTCGTTGTTGGTAATCAAGCCGACCACTGTTGTGTCGTCCGCAAACTTGATGATTGAGTTGGAGGTGTGCGTGGCCACACAGTCGTGGGTGAACAGGGAGTACAGGAGAGGGCTCAGAACGCACCCTTGTGGGGCCCCAGTGTTGAGGATCAGCGGGGTGGAGATGTTGTTGCCTACCCTCACCACCTGGGGGCGGCCCGTCAGGAAGTCCAGTACCCAGTTGCACAGGGCGAGGTCGAGACCCAGGGTCTCGAGCTTGATGACGAGCTTGGAGGGCACTATGGTGTTAAATGCCGAGCTGTAGTCGATGAACAGCATTCTCACATAGGTATTCCTCTTGTCCAGATGGGTTAGGGCAGTGTGCAGTGTGGTTGAGATTGCATCGTCTGTGGACCTATTTGGGCGGTAAGCAAATTGGAGTGGGTCTAGGGTGTCAGGTAGGGTGGAGGTGATATGGTCCTTGACTAGTCTCTCAAAGCACTTCATGATGACGGAAGTGAGTGCTACGGGGCGGTAGTCGTTTAGCTCAGTTACCTTAGCTTTCTTGGGAACAGGAACAATGGTGGCCCTCTTGAAGCATGTGGGAACAACAGACTGGGATAGGGATTGATTGAATATGTCCGTAAACACACCAGCCAGCTGGTCTGCGCATGCTCTGAAGGCGCGGCTGGGGATGCCGTCTGGGCCTGCAGCCTTGCGAGGGTTAACACGTCTAAATGTTTTCCTCACGTCGGCTGCAGTGAAGGAGAGTCCGCATGTTTTGGTTGCGAGCCGTGTCAGTGGCACTGTATTGTCCTCAAAGCGGGCAAAAAAGTGATTTAGTCTGCCTGGGAGCAAGACATCCTGGTCCGTGACGGGGCTGGTTTTCTTTTTGTAATCCGTGATTGACTGTAGACCCTGCCACATACCTCTTGTGTCTGAGCCGTTGAATTGAGATTCTACTTTGTCTCTATACTGACGCTTAGCTTGTTTGATTGCCTTGCGGAGGAAATAGCTACAATGTTTGTATTCGTCATGTTTCCGGTCACCTTGCCCTGATTAAAAGCAGTGGTTCGCGCTTTCAGTTTCACGCGAATGCTGCCATCAATCCACGGTTTCTGGTTTGGGAATGTTTTAATCGTTGCTATGGGAACGACATCTTCAACGCATGTTCTAATGAACTCGCTCACCGAATCTGATGAAAAGGTATAACTGTGCCACATCTACCATATCTGTCGACTGGTCAAACTGGAGGGAATAACACTCGCAGCTGTCCATATCCTTCTTCAGTTGATGCTCAAGGTTCTCTACTATTCCCTCACATCTTCTTGTCACCATATTTTTAGACAACTGACTGTCATTGATGGCAGCCATAATTTCAGTCTTATTCTTAAAATCCTCAAACAGCGAGTCTGCAGCCTCAATAAATGCTTCCTTGATCATCTTTCCATCTTTGAAAAACGTTTTATGCTTAGCAAGAACGCGACTCACACAATAAGATGCTATGGTTGCCGCGTCCCTTAGGTCACAGGCCTTGTGACTGATGCGCTGCCAGTTGATTTTTTAGTTCTTGTACCTTTCTTCTTAGTAATTCAGTCTTTGCTGAAAAATCTCTTTCCTGGGTTTTGTGTGTGGTTTTAAAATGTTGTTCTGTGTTACCTTTCGTTGGGATAGCGATGCTATTATGGCAGACGAGGCACACACATTTTGAGTTTGACATGACGAAAAAAAGAATCCTCCTTTCCTTGTGGAAATGTTATGTTTTCAGTTTTTTTTAATCCTTCCCTCCACTCATTATTGCTGCTGTCAACCACACAACTTAAGAACTAATCTGGCTACAAAGTTAGCTAGCTAGCTACCTGCCTGGTATCACCATGACCTCGACTTGGAGTTGGCGGACGACATCTGACCACGCTAACTAGGCATACGTCAATTAGTGGGCAGGGACTGGTCATATTTGATGTAAATCACCTGACTTCTCAGACATTGCTGTGAATGGAGGACTGTTGAACGTTAAAACAGAAAGAGATTATAGGCGTTGATGTGTGGCTGAATTTAAGTAGATGTATAATCATCTCACGATCGACTGGCAAGCATTCCATGATCGACCAGTAGATGGCGATCGACTGGTTGGGCACCCCTGGTCTACACGTTAGTAAACGCGAGGTAGCATAGCATCCAGCAGAAATGCAGTAATCACTATTGCATGTGATAAGCTGTTGGGACAGCACAGTCAGTGTAGCCTTGCTCTGGTCTCTCCTTTCTATAGCCTCTAGCTAACGGGTCAGCCAAAAGGACACTTTGATCACCGTAAATCTCCTGCCTCCAGAGTAACACTTCAGCATGAGTTGATAGATGGGAGGAACTCTGGGGTGTGTACACTGGCACTGCAGTTGGAGGGAATATTTGTCTAATATGCTTCTGACATATTTGTGGAGTTGAGAGGCGTGTGCACTGTCTGAGGTGCTCACGGCTTTGGTATTCTAAAACAAACCTCTACAACGCCAGAGCCCAAACCTGATGCTGTGGGCTGGAGGCCGCAGGGGGGGGTGAGGGGGTCGCTGTGTGTGAGAGAGAGAGAGAGAGAGAAAGAGGGGGGTTGAAAGGGGACTCAGGACTATTCATACCTCAAACCCAATGCTTGTCTGAACATACCCTTCACTCTACTTTCATTTCTAATGATGAAAGTAAAATGGCCTTATGTGAGTTTATTTTCACTCTAATAGAATGTACAATGTATACGTAACAGGGGGTGGGGGTATTATTGGCAGTGAATGTCATCCCTTAAACCTCCCAGCCTCCATCCATCCATGTCGGAAACCAAGCTGGCATGCAGACAGTGTGCAAATGTTTAGTCTGGTATGTTTTATTTCCACGCTCCTCTTCAGCATCACAGCCAACACTTAGCGGAGCCGCTGCCATGCTTGTTTTGCTACCGCTTCTACCCCCCCCCCCCCCCCCCAAACCCAACCACCCCTCTCTTCCCGAGGCCATTCCACACAGAGTAGCAAAACAAATGACTTCAGAGCTTTGCTGGGTGCTTTCTGCTGCACACAGATGTAGGATAAGCCACAGTGTTCTCTCCTCAAACACTGATCAAAATAGGAGAAAGGGTATGTTGAGAACATACATTAAGAACAGGAACGGTGTCCATCTCCATTGGCTGTAATGGTGCCACAGAAACCAATGACACTGCTGCTCTTTCATCCAACTAGTTCTACAAACAACTGCTAGTTGGAAGACTAACTGCTCTTTCATCCAACTAGTTCTACAAACAACTGCTAGTTGGAAGACTAACTGCTCTTTCATCCAACTAGTTCTACAAACAACTGCCAGTTGGAAGACTAACTGCTCTTTCATCCAACTAGTTCTACAAACAACTGCTAGTTGGAAGACTAACTGCTCTTTCATCCAACTAGTTCTACAAACAACTGCCAGTTGGAAGACTAACTGCTCTTTCATCCAACTAGTTCTACAAACAACTGCCAGTTGGAAGACTAACTGCTCTTTCATCCAACTAGTTCTACAAACAACTGCTAGTTGGAAGACTAACTGCTCATTCTAATACCGCTGCAATCGCTCAATCAGTGAGTTGAAGCGTTCATCAAACTCTCTCAACATGCAGATGTCTGTGTTATCCAAAAGAGCTGTGGAGAGGAGGGTGTATTTGGAGGATATTTGGAGCAGGGAGGGGAGGTAGATATTCTGGGCATATTTTTTATAACTTGATTGATTATGTGAATGATTTGTCTAATCTGATTGAACAGTCCTTTATTCTTAATGATAATGTGAATTACATTAATGCATATATCACATTCAGCTGTAAATTGAAACAATATTGAGCATTTCCTGCAAATCATTCAACATTCTATAATCAAAATACAAATTACTTTATAATTGAAAAAGATACCAAATTGATGTAAAAAAGAAAAACTTTGATGAAAAACAGATGTTTACTTCTTGGTCGGTCCATAGGCCTACTTGCACCAGCACAAAGACAAGTGAAGAGGTCTTAATATCTCGGCCTATTGCGAGTGAACATTTAATATAGCAATATATAGATGTCCAATTTGGCCACCATCCTTGATAAATCAATCTAGTATATAAACTATAGTCATTATTACTGTTTAATGCTGTGGAACAACAAAAGGGAGAATTGTCTAGAGCGAAACACTGATGGTTTATCGGTGGTTTATCGGTGTTGGCCGGGGACTTGAGTGGCTGGTTTCACACTCTGGTCCCACAGAGAGGTTGGATGTGTTCACAGTGCACCGGCTCCTGCTGCCCAGTTAGACTTGGCACGACTACTGTTACATGTGCCACTGATTCACATACTGTTAGCCGGGCTCATTCTGTCTGTAATATACGATTATAGGGTTTTACTTGGCAGTAAGGGACTGTCCAAACTAAACAGAACAACATTACTAGAGACGACAGATGACTTTGGCAGAGTGCTAAGCGATGGAAATTAGATGACTGTGTCTGTGTGTGTCTTCCATTCCGTCGCATTCTGGGTTGTCCTGACTAACCTCTATGATAGGCCCATGGTTTACACAGATGTCAGACATGTCCCACACCGCCTCCTTGTGGTAGAACCAGAGATTACAGAGTCCACATGAAGTGTAGAGGGCGACGGGCAGACAAAATAGATTTTAGAAAAACAGATATCAATATGGATGCGGTTTGTTTCTAGACGTATATTTCTCTTTTAGTATCGATATAATTTCACTGAAAACACATCCAAAAAGAGACGCAGAATAAAGTACTGCACGGTTGGAGACAGAGGTGTTCTGTTTTCCTGTGGCAGAAACAACAGGTAAAGTGGTCATTTAAAAGTGTTTAAACCCAGAGAAAGTTTCCACCGACCGCAGAGAGAAAGACATGAGCAATTTGGGGATAATTCTCTGCCCACAGCTTCTTGGCCTGGGATCTCCCCTGTCTGCTTGGACTCGGTGTATAAACACGATCTGGTTCTTTGACTTGACATATTTGAGGTGAAGCACTCATACCCAGAAAGCTTCCGAACAATGGCTGGCCCTGCATTAGCAAATATTGGTCAAAATATTTCAAAGTACTTAAATAAAAAATAAAAAAGCCATACGAAACATTTCAGGGAAGTATTAAACTGTTTTGAACAGCAGCATTCATTTCACTCCAGATTAGCGTCTCCTTGTACCAAAGGGTTTGAATATGTGGAATCAGGCACGGACTACCTCAGGTTAATGAAATGTGCCGCAGCAGAACCTAGCTGAACAGCCCAAAACAAGCTAGTGAGTGCCTGGAGATAGAGTTTCTGATCCAAACAGACTACAGTACATATACCCCTGCATATTCAGACCATGGACTCATGCGCTTGCTGTCCTGCAGTTTCACAATCATCTTTTTATAACCTTGACTCTTTACAGAGCAATCATCTGGTCAGAGAGGCCTGGTCCCATGGTCCTTCATCTGGGCAATCATCTGGTCAGAGAGGCCTGGTCCCATGGTCCTTCATCTGGGCAATCATCTGGTCAGAGAGGCCTGGTCCCATGGTCCTTCATCTGGGCAATCATCTGGTCAGAGAGGCCTGGTCCCATGGTCCTTCATCTGGGCAATCATCTGGTCAGAGAGGCCTGGTCCCATGGTCCTTCATCTGGGCAATCATCTGGTCAGAGAGGCCTGGTCCCATGGTCCTTCATCAGAGCAATCATCTGGTCAGAGAGGCCTGGTCCCATGGTCCTTCATCAGAGCAATCATCTGGTCAGAGGCCTGGTCCCATGGTCCTTCATCTGGGTAATCATCTGGTCAGAGAGGCCTGGTCCCATGGTCCTTCATCTGGGCAATCATCTGGTCAGAGAGGCCTGGTCCCATGGTCCTTCATCTGGGCAATCATCTGGTCAGAGAGGCCTGGTCCCATGGCCCTTCATCTGGGCAATCATCTGGTCAGAGAGGCCTGGTCCCATGGTCCTTCATCTGGGCAATCATCTGGTCAGAGGCCTGGTCCCATGGTCCTTCATCAGAGCAATCATCTGGTCAGAGAGGCCTGGTCCCATGGTCCTTCATCTGGGCATAGACAGAGAACAGGGGAGTGGATTCATGGACATAGATCCACCAATCCCTTCCAAAAGGTCAGAGAGTTGAGTTAGCTCAGCTCAGGGCTCACAGACCGAGGGTAATAGATCACTTACCCTGGCCTCTACAAAAGGCTCGTTGAGACAGACGACTTCAGGACAAGCCGACTGGGCAGCGCAGCTGTCTAGTAAAGATGTCATATGAAACACTGGGGGTCTGGAGCCAGAGGAGGAAAGTTAAACTAACAGGCAGAGTTTGAGAGACGCTGATTGAACCCTGCAGAGTCAGATCGCACATTGCACTGTCACCCCTGAACAATACCACTTCAGCAGACACTGTGCAACAGTGTGTCAAATGACTATGCTAATTAGCATTACAGTGTAAGGGGGAGGAATGGATATGGTTGGGAGAGTAACGAGCAAAAGTTTGCCTGACTGCCTGTATCAGCCTACTATGTTTATACACAGCAGTCCTTGATTAAATCTGGCCTGATTGACAGATGTGACCACCGGTTGCAAACAACCATCCACCATTACCATGATGTCATCTGCAACAGATTCAGATTTAGAAATAAACAAAAAGGTACTGTAGCAGAAATAAGTATGCTAGCAGCAGGGACTCGTTTGCGTCACTCGCCAGGACGACGACCAAACAGTAAAGATATAAGCCTGGTTCCTGTCAAAGCTGCAACCTGTCCCTCTCGTAAATATATCACTAGCAACTTTAAACAATGCTACCTTATATAATGTTACTTACCCTACATTATTCATCTCATATGCATACGTATATACTGTACTCTATATCATCGACTGCATCCTTATGTAATACATGTATCACTAGCCACTTTAACTATGCCACTTTGTTTACATACTCACCTCATGTATATACTGTACTCGATACCATCTACTGTAACCTGCCTATGCTGCTCTGTACCATCACTCATTCATATATCCTTATGTACATATTCTTTATCCCCTTACACTGTGTATAAGACAGTAGTTTTGGAATTGTTAGTTAGATTACTTGTTATTACTGCATTGTCGGAACTAGAAGCACAAGCATTTCGCTACACTCGCATTAACATCTGCTAACCATGTGTATGTGACAAATAAAATGTGATTTGATGATTTGATTTGATTTGACATTGATCTGCTGGCACAGAGCACAAAGACAGAGGGTGGCATGTTGGTTCTTGTCTAGACTAGGGACTGCAGAGAACAGGCCTGCTGGATGATGAATAGGGCATCTGTGTTCACCCCGTCAAGTTCTTCTGAAGAGGGAACTACAAGTCAATCCACCCAGAGCAAACTGTACAGCCAGCACTACTTTGAATACAAGGCCACATACCGGTAATCGGTCTCCTTTCACACTGCAACAGTAGAGCCAAACAGAAAGGACTAGGTGATCTACAGTACTAGAAATACACCACATCAGTCCGTGGAGGCGCCTGACCAACTTCAACAGATACTGTATGTACTGAGGGAACCCAGGGCTGAATTCAATCAAATCTGCACTACAGAACAATTCTGCATGGGAAAAATGCATGCTTACACAAAATTATCATTTAAATTCTATTTAATCTCACTGAGTAAATGACTCACTGTGCAGTTTAATGAAAACGCATGTCAATGTGGCACAACACAGATAGCAGAGGAGTGAGAAAGACGGTGAATCTTCACGCCGGATAAAGAATAAGAAAATTGTTCTTTCAGATGATTGACTGGAATATTGCAGTGTGGCATGAAACTGTCAGGGCAAGTCTGGGAAACGTCGACAGCATTTCAACAATTTCGAAATCTACATGTCTAAAGAAATGTGCCAATTCTCTCTGCTCCAACTGAAATAAAGTGGACAGAAATTTGGGACGGGTTCCTCCACTCTCTTCTAAAAGACACAGAAGGGTTGATTGTGATATGTTAACAATATGGCAGCCCTCATGTTCCTCGTTTCAGCTCCCTTGTCTGGTAGCCAAGAATAACTGTGAGTTCTGGGTAATTCTGCTGTTCACCACCCATTTCCTACTGTTCCCTCTCCACTGGGCCGAGCTGCTGTACACCAGATGAGTGAGAGTGAGTGAGAGCATCTGTGTGTTCTCAAGCTTCTTAAGAGTGACGTCAAAATGAGAAAATGTATATAAGATGCACATTAGCTACAGGGTCACTGAGGATAATCTGAACACTGGTCTCGCCAATAGGCCAAGGTTATGACTCAGGTTATGTAGCAGAACATCAGTTTCCTTCATATTAAAACTCGTCCAGGGCTTGACTAGACTGTCGCCAACTTGGCTCACAGAAAGACATGCATCAGCAGAAATATCCCTGGCCTGCACTGTAGAAATTCTAGAGTTCACAACTATACACACCAATTACACTAACAGATCCTGCATTGTCAGATTCCAAAGTGTCCACAAGAGGGCTCTATTATTCTATATCTGAAAACACTGGTGTAAGAGAAATCCATTTCTAGAAGATTTTATTCCAGTAATAACAGTATGTCTATTCAGCAATATATCTTGTTAGGGAAGATTCAGAATTTGTTGGTAACATATGTAAGATGTTTTATATTCATCAAATATGTTTAAGTTAATTCTCATCAGAATGGTATTTTTGTGTAATTCTGTGGTGAGGTTGCAGTTATCTGTTCTATGTCAAAACTAAGTTGCCTGGGCCGCTGAGAGGGGAGAGGTCAAAGTGTCATCATGTGTAAACATATCTTTCACTCTCTACCTTTCCCATAGTGGGGAAAGGAAGGTTGCAGTGTCTGGAATCATTATATGCTCCCTCTTATGTTGTTTCTATCTTAACCTATAGCCTCACCCTCCTCTCCGTGAGTTTGTCCAGGAGTTTGTATTTAGAGTGGGTTGTATCTAAATGACAATTTGATATATGCCTGTTGATTTGGAGGATTGGTTTATGGTTCTGGGGTTTGGGAAAGGAGACAAAGCTGAACGATGAATAATGTCTATGCTGTCTTATCCTGTGTGTGTGTCTTTACTATAAAGGACCTCATTCACAATGTGGAAGGGGCTCTCAGAGGATTCACTGGGAGACACTGAATCAATCTGAGAGTCACAGGGTTGTGATAGAGCTCATATAATTAAAGATGGACTTTGATAACTAACTCTGACTTGTGTGTGGTTTGCTCCCATGATTTGGTAAATAGAGGAAATTTCCACGACAATCTGATCAAAGGTACAAGTAGATCAATCTGTACACTGAGCCAAACCAACTGAGAATCTTGATTTTTTTGTTGCTACATCCATTTTTGGACTTCTAAATTAATGATATACTGAGTACCCATTACATCTTGAAGAATAACATTTACTAATGCTCTGTCATACCCCATCAGAACCCCAAATATGAGCTTGTTTTACTCAAAGTATCAGTCAAAAAAACAACACTACAGCTTCAAAACATGGTTTAAACTATAATGTTGATATCATGGATGGCCACTGCTGGCATCCATAGCTCAGTCTATGAATTTGAGTGGTGACATTTCTCCAGACCCTTCCCTCAGTTTTTCACCAAAATGCAGGCGGGGTGGCTGCTTTGTTGTTGATTCAATAACTTGTTTAAATGCACGCCAGTGTTAAGCTTCATGCAAAAATATTGAGGTTAGGCCATCATTTGAATGATGCAGGTGACATGAACAGTGATTGGCTGCCTTCATCCATATCTCATTGTACACTGAGTATACCAAACATTAAGAACAATTTTCTAATATTGAGTTGCACCAACTTTTGCCCTCAGAACAACCTCAATTCGTCGGGGCATGGACTCTACAAGGTGTTGAAAGCATTCCACAGGGATGCCGGCCCATGTTGACTCCAATGCTTCCCACAGTTGTGTCAAATTGGCTGGTGGACCATTCTTGATACACATGCGAAACTGTTGAGCATGGAAAAACCTAGCAGCGTTGCAGTTCTTGACACAAACCGGTGCGCCTGGCCCCTTACTACCGTACCCTGTTCATTTGTCTTGTCCATTCCTCTCTTTAATGTCCCATATATACAATTCATGTCTCAAGGCTTAAAAATCCTTCTTTAACCGGTCTCCTCCCCTTCATCTACACTGATTGAAGTGGATTTAACAAGAGACATCAATAAGGAATCATAGGTTTCACCTGGTCAGTCTTGTCATGGGAAGAGCTTCTTAATGTTTTGTACACTCAGTGTATAACCTACCCTTTCCACTTTAGCAGCACACAGTAGTCTATAGAGAATGGGCTAAAAACCAGGTTGGGCAAGTATGCTATTTATTGCAGTTTGTGTGACAAAATCATCCATAGAATTGAAAATGCTATGGAAACACATTAAAACGTCTGTTTTATTTTATTCTGTACATGAAAACTTAAGTACAAAAGTGTGTACTGTCACACACAACATTTTATCCGCTACAAAGTCAGTTTGACGAAAGCACGTCTGGTGGGAAAAATGCATATAATGTTTCTGTGACTTGAATATCTGCATTAAAATCTGTTGTCAACTGGATGGAAACCTAACCACAGTACCAAACAAGCAGTGGAAAACAACTCCTTAAAACTCAAAAGTTTCAGGAAAAGTGGAGAAAAAAAATTCTCAAAGTGAAATGCTTGCTTTGACAGGGCGAGTTTTCCTTAAAACAGGCTTATTCTCAACGCAGCTCTTCTTGGTAGCTATTCTCGTAGATCGTCTGAGACCACTGGCCATATGTGGCTCTCCAACTATGGTAGGTGTATTTTCAGCTTTAATTCGGACATGAGAAGCCTGTTGGGTAATTGTTTCTCCACCATTCCTTTTTGTCTTGGGTGCCTTCTTGGGAGCTTTTGCTTGGCTTGGGGCGACTTGCAATGCCTCCTGGGGACCTGTGTCTTCCTCTTTTTCTGTGTCTTTCAAAGTGTCCATCTTGCCTTGAATAGCTAGCAAAGACTCCTGTGAAGTTACAAGGAACTGGCTCATGGAATCTCTTTTGAGGAAGTACAAATATTTTTCAATGTGACTGAAAATTCCCAACACCCCAGACACCACAAGGTCAGTCACGGAGCTTATTACACAGACTTACCTCTCCCCCAGCCAGCTGGGATTTGAGCTCTGATAGTTCCTTCATCAGATGCTTGATGTTTGCCTTAGAGATGAAGCAGTGTTCAACAGTTATACATGTCCAGAAAGAACTGGCCCATTACCGTACAGTACTGTTGGTAATTCATCGTATAACTTAAAACTACATGGTGACAAGTGTTGAACAAAGAGCACCTTTTTCGTGAGGATGGTTCTGTTCCGATTCTCAATCTCCTGTTGTCTTTGCTCCCCTCTCTCTCTGAAATTAGAAACAATAATATTAAGCCAGAACTCCTGTTTCTGTAAACATGAACAAACTGCACACTGGCCATGTCTTCCATGGGTCATATTCATTAAGGCACACTGTAGCAAAACGTTTTGCATCAGAACAAAAACGAATGCTTCTTATTGTAAGTCCCTGCATGTTTTCCTGCCCCTTTTCCAGTAAATGTTCTTCCATTTGGTGCCTAATAAATATGATCCTGGCCACTACAGTAACATGAAGTGAGATAGCTAGCTACCTGAGCTCCATAGCTCTGGCCACTGCAGTAACATGAAGTGAGATAGCTAGCTACCTGAGCTCCATGGCTCTGGCCACTGCAGTAACATGAAGTGAGATAGCTAGCTACCTGAGCTCCAGGGCTCTGGCCACTGCAGTAACATGAAGTGAGATAGCTAGCTACCTGAGCTCCAGGGCTCTGGCCACTGCAGTAACATGAAGTGAGATAGCTAGCTACCTGAGCTCCATGGCTCTGGCCACTGCAGTAACATGAAGTGAGATAGCTAGCTACCTGAGCTCCAGGGCTCTGGCCACTGCAGTAACATGAAGTGAGATAGCTAGCTACCTGAGCTCCATGGCTCTGGCCACTGCAGTAACATGAAGTGAGATAGCTAGCTACCTGAGCTCCAGGGCTCTGGCCACTGCAGTAACATGAAGTGAGATAGCTAGCTACCTGAGCTCCATGGCTCTGGCCACTGCAGTAACATGAAGTGAGATAGCTAGCTACCTGAGCTCCAGGGCTCTGGCCACTGCAGTAACATGAAGTGAGATAGCTAGCTACCTGAGCTCCAGGGCTCTGGCCACTGCAGTAACATGAAGTGAGATAGCTAGCTACCTGAGCTCCATGGCTCTGGCCACTGCAGTAACATGAAGTGAGATAGCTAGCTACCTGAGCTCCAGGGCTCTGGCCACTGCAGTAACATGAAGTGAGATAGCTAGCTACCTGAGCTCCAGGGCTCTGGCCACTGCAGTAACATGAAGTGAGATAGCTAGCTACCTGAGCTCCAGGGCTCTGGCCACTCTGTCCTCTAGCACAGTGATCTCAGCTTGTTCCTCCTCTACAGCTTGCTGGGCCTCTACCTCCGTTGAGCTCAGCTTCCTCGAGAGGAACACTTGCCCCATTTGAACAGTCTGCTCACAGGACAGGATCTGAAATGTGATGTCCAACAGAACAATTTTCAGAGAAAGCGTCGACATATCCACAAACATTACGAATATGAGTATGTGAAAATTATGAATACATAAACATTTATATAGATAACTTTACTGTGCTATATCTTATCATTTAAGAGGCAGTGTTAACTCAAGGTCATAACTTCAAAGGTTGGCAACATGACATTCAGCATAGGACAGTATCTAGTAGCGGTGTGAACGTTTAAAGGAGAAAATCCCTAACTGAATAACAGTCAGTGTAGTTATCACAAAACTACAACTAACAGATCCCCATCATCATCATCATCATCATCAAGGGAAAAATACAAACATACCTAACGCAACAATGCTGTAACGTTATTTGGAGGGGATATGCATCTTTCAAATGATTAGTCACGGATATAAAAGCACCCCGCACGTCATCATATTTAACAGTTGGAGAAATGGCAGAGTGGGAAGCGACAGTAGCAAAGTCCTGAAAACATGGAGGGACACAGCAAAGAACCTAAAACGGCATTAACTATCATTGTTGCTGAGTGGGTGGGAGACAGCAGTAAATTGAGCTGCGTCTATTAGCTAGGCAGGACTGAGTTTTTTATTAATATATATATATATATATTATTAATGTTTTCAAAAAAACATTGGTATGACCACTAGGGGGCAATGCAGTTCAGTATACCTCAGTCCTGCCTAGAAAATAGACACGGCTCACACACACAAATATACACACTTCTCAAAAAAATAAAGGGAACACTAAAATAACATCCTAGATCTGAATGAATGAAATATTCTTATTAAATACTTTTTTTCTTTACATAGTTGAATGTGCTGACAACAAATTTGTCAGCACATTCAAACAAAATCAAATTTATCAACCCATGGAGGTCTGGATTTGGAGTCACACTCAAAATTAAAGTGGAAAACCACACTACAGGCTGATCCAACTTTGATGTAATGTCCTTAAAAGAAGTCAAAATGAGGCTCAGTAGTGTGTGTGGCCTCCACGTGCCTGTATGACCTCCCTACAACGCCTGGGCATGCTCCTGATGAGGTGGCGGATGGTCTCCTGAGGGATCTCCTCCCAGACCTGGACTAAAGCATCCGCCAACTCCTGGACAGTCTGTGGTGCAACGTGGCGTTGGTGGATGGAGCGAGACATGATGTCCCAGATGTGCTCAATTGGATTCAGGTCTGGGGAACAGGCGGGCCAGTCCATAGCATCAATGCCTTCCTCTTGCAGGAACTGCTGACACACTTCAGCCACATGAGGTCTAGCATTGTCTTGCATTAGGAGGAACCCAGGGCCAACCGCACCAGCATATGGTCTCACAAGGGGCCTGAGGATCTCATCTCAGTACCTAATGGCAGTAAGGCTACCTCTGGCGAGCACATGTAGGTGTGCGGCCCCCCAAAGAAATGCCACCCCACACCATGACTGACCCACCGCCAAACCGGTCATGCTGGAGGATGTTGCAGGCAGCAGAACGTGCTCCACGGCGTCTCCAGACTCTGTCACGTCTGTCATATGTGCTCAGTGTGAACCTGCTTTCATCTGTGAAGAGCACAGTGCGCCAGAGGTGAATTTGCCAGTCTTTGTGTTCTCAGGCAATTGCCAAACGTCCTGCACGGTGTTGGGCTGTACGCACAACCCCCACCTGTGGAAGTCGGGCCCTCATACCACCCTCATGGAGTCTGTTTCTGACGTTTGAGCAGACACATGCACATGTGGCCTGCTGGAGGTCATTTTGCAGGGCTCTGGCAGTGTTCCTCCTGCTCCTCCTTGTACAAAGGCGGAGGTAGCGGTCCTGCAGCTGGGTTGTTGCCCTCCTACGGCCTCCTCCACGTCTCCTGATGTACTGGCCTGTCTCCTGGTAGCGCCTCCATGCTCTGGACACTACACTGACAGACACTGCAAACCTTCTTGCCACAGCGCGTATTGATGTGCCATCCTGATGAGCTGCACTACCTGAGCCACTTGTGTGGGTTGTAGACTCCGTCTCATGCTACCACTAGAGTGAAAGGACCGCCAGCATTCAAAAGTAACCAAAACATCAGCCAGGAAGCATAGGAACTGAGAAGTGGTCTGTGGTCACCACCTGCAGAACCACTCCTTTATTGGGGGTGTCTTGCTAATTGCCTATAATTTCCACCTGTTGTCTATTCCATTTGCACAACAGCATGTGCAATTTATTGTTAATCAGTGTTGCTTCCTAAGTGGACAGTTTGATTTCACAGAAGTGTGATTGACTTGGAGTTACATTGTGTTGTTTAAGTGTTCCCTTTATTTTTTTGAGCAGTATATATAAGCCTCCCCCTAATATATATATATATATACATATACACACACACACAGGATCATACGAAGGACCATATCTGAGTTTTATTAGCGTATAAACATAACAGGAGTTTAAAAGTTAAGAACAATTGTACATTTGTCACATCCCTAGTAGCTACAGTACTGTACAGTAACATGTGGCCTCACCTCATCAAGGTCAGTTTGGATCTTCTCTCTGGAGGCCAAGGACAGATCCCTGGCCAGCATCTGGTTCCTCCGCTGCCTCAGTAACTCATCCAGCTCTCTCTACATAGGAAACACAATGACAGCCTTGAACATAACCTCATTCAACTGTACCAAGTAGACCCTAATGGGGTGTATTCACTAGGAATCAAACCTACCTGAATTTGTCCAACAGAAACACTCGTTTTCATTGCAAAACATTTTTAGTTGCAAACTGAACCAAACTGGAGAAAACGCAAACGGAACAAAACCTGCCTGAAATTTGTGGCAAAACATTTTGCTGCAAAAAAGTTTTGCTATGTCTGCGAATAAAGAACACACCCCAGGTGATTGAGGGAATATTGACAATAGCTTTAAATGTCTGACCAAAGCAGCACAAAATGGCTGCGTAATTTGAGGTACCATGAGCATCAGTCATTAAAATAATCAAGTGGGTGTTTTCACCATCAGATATATGGATTTCACCTGTAAGGCGTTGATCTGCCTCTCCTGCCTGGCTCTCTTCAGGAATACAAGGTCTGCTGGGGTAACCTCATAGCCCTGCATGCCTCTTATCAATGAGTAGGGGTCCTCTTCCAGCACACTGCCTGAACAGACTGAACATGTACATTGATAACATTTGGTGGATCATACTGAATATTTTTTTCATTACAAGCTTCTGCACCATCATAAACCAAAGCATTAAACATTCAGATTTATAGACCTACAGTAGGATCATGTGACATAGGACTACATTAAAATAGATAAGAATTGGAACTTTAATGAAATGTGTTCAGAGGACACAGGGGCACGTGCCCCCTCAGATCGGTCCTGTTAATTAATATATATAGTTGAAGTCGGAAGTTTAAATGTATTTGACTAAGTTGTTTGTAAACTCAGTTTTTCACAATTACTGACATTTAATCCAGGTAAAAATTCCCTGTTTTAGGTCAGTTAGGATCACCACTTTATTTTAAGATTGTGAAATGTCAGAATAATCGTAGAATGATTTATTTCAGCTTTGATTTATTTCATCACTTTCCCAGTGGGTCAGAAGTTTACATACACTCAATTAGTATTTGGTAGTATTGCCTGTAAATTGTTTCACTTGGGTCAAACATTTTGGGTAGCCTTCCACAATAAATTGGGAGAATTGTAGCACATTCCTCCTGACAGAGCTGGTCAGGTTTTTTTATTTTTATTTTATTTTACCTTTATTTAACCAGGCAAGTCAGTTAAGAACAAATTCTTATTTTCAATGACGGCCTGGGAACAGTGGGTTAACTGCCTGTTCAGGGGCAGAACGACAGATTTGTACCTTGTCAGCTCGGGGGTTTGAACTCGCAACTTTCCGGTTACTAGTCCAACGCTCTAACCACTAGGCTACCCTGCCGCCCTGAGTCAGGTTTGTAGGCCTCCTTGCTCGCACACACATTTTTCAGTTCTGCCCACACACTTCTATAGGATTGAGGTAAGGGCTTTGTGATGGCCACTCCAATACCTTGACTTTGTTGTCCTTCAGCCATTTTGCCACAACTTTGGAAGTATGCTTGGGATCATTGTCCATTTGGAAGACCCAATTGCAACCAAGCTTTAACTACCTGACTGATGTCTTGAGATTTTGCTTCAATATATCCACATCATTTTCATTCCTCATGAAGCCATCTATTTTGTGAAGTGCACCAGTCCCCCCTGCAGCAAAGCACCCCCACAACATGATGCTGCCACTCCCGTGCGTCATGGTTGGGATGGTGTTCTTCGGCTTGCAAGCCTCCCTTTTTCCTCCAAACATAGCGATGGTGGTTATGGCCTAACAGTACTATTTTTGTTTCATCAGACCAGATTACATTTCTCCAAAAGCACAATCTTTGTCCCCATATGCTGTTGCAAACCATAGTCTGGCTTTTGGAGCAGTGGCATCTTCCTTGCTGAGCGGCCTTTCAGGTTATGTCTATATAGGACTCGTTTTACTGTGGATATAGATACTTTTGTACCCGTTTCCTCCAGCATCTTCACTAGGTCCTTTGCTGTTGTTCTGGGATTGATTTGCACTTTTCGCAGTAGGAAGGCTGCGTGGTCCCATGGTGTTAACACTTGCATACTATTGTTTGTACAGATGAATGTGATACCTTCAGGCATTTGGAAATTGCTCCCAAGGATGAACCAAACTTGGAGGTCTACAATTTTCTGAAGTCTTGGCTGATTTCTTTTGATTTTCCCATGATTTCAAGCAAAGAGGCACCGAGTTTGAAGGTAGGCCTTGAAATACATCCACAGGTACACCTCCATTTAACTCAAATTATGTCAATTAGCCTACCAGAAGCTTCTAAAGCCATAACATTTTCTGGAATTTTCCAAGCTCTTTAAAAGGCACAGTCAACTTAGCGTATGTAAACATCTGACCCACTGGAATTGTGATACAGTGAAGAAGTGAAATAATCTGTCTGTAAACAATTGTTGGAGAAATTATTTGTGTCATGCACAAAGTAGATGTCCTAACCGACTTGCCAAAACTATAGTTTGTTAACAAGAAATGTGTGGAGTGGTTGAAAAACAAATTTCAATGACTCCAACATAAGTGTATGTAAACTTCAGACAACTGTATATATAGTTGTCGTTTCTTTGAAATACTTTAAGCCACCTAGCAATTTTATGAAGTTGATTTTGGCTAGCCCAGATTGAGAACCTATCTCCCAACCTCATAACTAGCTACCAAAAAGCCATTTCAGGCTACTAATCAAGTTAGAGTAGCTAGCTTGTTTAACCATCTCAGCATTTCACTGTAGTCTAAACGCGTTGTATTCGGCACATGTGACAACTACAGAAATATTTGGCATGCCTGCTGGCAAGGTTGGTAGACTTTAGGAAAGCAAGCAATTACTAAATGAACTGAATAAGACATTCATTTCAATCTTCTACCCAGATATTAGGAAAAAAAGAACCACAAGTCAGGAGAATAGACAGCTTAAGAGGTATGGTTACATATGCAGAAAAATATACATTTTTGCACATAAAATTAAGCATAATGATTATGGCTCTAAATTCCAGGAAAAAGCAATTCAGGCTAAATTCTCTCACATGCAGATGGGGCCTAGCCCCCTCCAGACCACCCTACTTTGTGGCCCCTCAGATTTTGACACCCCTGTGTGTGTTTATGTTTGTCACCTCAAACATACCAAACCACATATTGGTGCAAATATACAGCTATAGGATTGTGAACAATATAGGAAACACCCACGTGTGCTTGAAGTGATGCGAGACCGTCGGCATGTTTCAGTTTCTGCAGGCTCGATTGTGTAAAGGTCCATGGTCATATTTAACGTGGGAGACAAGGGCTCTTGCCCAGGGGTGGTTTCAATCTGGATGTAAAGACAAAATGGTAACAGATAGAAATGTATTAGTTGTCAGCTAGGCCTACCCTCCACAATAATTGGCTCAAGTTGGCATACAAACTACAGTGCATTCATAAAGTATTCACACCCCTTGATTTTACAGTTTGTGATAAAAAGTTGGATTAAAATGTATTTAATTGGCATTTTTTGTCAACCAGACACAAAATACTCTGACAAAGTGAAAGACATTTTTTACAAATTCTAGAATTTACAACAAATAAAACACTAATATATATCTTGATTAGATAAGTATTAAAACCCAGAGTCAATACGTTAGAATCACCTTTTGCATCAATTACACCTGTGAGTCTTTCTGGGTGAGCTTTCCACTCCTGGATTGTTCTACATATGCCACGGACAAAATTGCGGCTGTAACAACAAAATGTAGGAAAAGTCTAGGGGTGAATACTTTCTGAAGGCACTGTAAAACCCCAGTGCACCTAGGCAGAAGTGTGGTGAACGAGATTCGGCCTACCACATGTGTTTTAAAGCTCAAAGGCCGAGTTAAGTTCAACTCTGACGTTGGCGGCGTCCTCTGAAGTTGTCGTCCCAATGGAATATGATTTGAAGGGTCTTGAATGAGTCTACTGATCGCCGGTGAAACATTTGACTTGTGAGTAGCTTTTTTCCCTTTGGTTGCATTTCTGTTTCTCCTGTTTGCAACGGAATTCTTTGAGAGATCCATTTTTCTTGTTGCGTTGAAACCTAAACTAGACAAATTGCAACATATTTTGACTAAACCGTTCATAAAAAATAAAAAGATTAGAGGCGTTATGTGACAATCGAATCTAAATCACCTGTTGGCGCGCACCTGTAACGCTCGCGAGGCCGTGGCTAAGAGCCAATTTATGCTTGATCCGAAAATATGGTCTGAGACGCAATAGCGGGGCAGAGGCTGAATTGAGCTCTGTACGGCATCGCTGTGCGCCTCTTCAATCTTCTAACAATGTGGGGGGGCTCCGTATAGCTCTGCATTGACATGATTGGTTAACAGTAGGTGAGGGCGGGAAGTCTGATCTGACAATACTGAGATATTAAATTATGTTGCAGGATTTAAAAATATATATATTTTTTTATAGCCTACTGTACATGAAAAACATTCCTACAGTAGATGATATCTCAGACAGAGATACAGTAGGTGTGTGATTTCTGTTTTCACCCTCAAAGCTCAGGGAGGCCATAGGGCAGGTCAGAAAGCAGTGAGAGGAGACTAACAGGGTATTGGATGCTTCACTTGACGTACATTTCACCATAATTTCAGAATCAGAAGGTACTTATAAACCAAGTACATTTACTCATGCCCAGCAATAGACAAATATACAGACAGAATACAGACAGAGGAATTTACACAGTCAACATACATCATGTATAATATAAATACAGTAAGCATAAAATATAATGGATGGTAAACTGCATTGCTTGAAATTCTACCTTCCAGTGAGGCTAAATCCTCCCTAAACAGCTGACTGTAAATGCCAAGGCTCTTGGCACCTCTAAAAATGGTCGGAGCAGGGAGACATCCAGAGGGGAAAACAGCAAAGATCAAATTGGCCAGCTGCAGATGAGAACATGTACTAGTAGTGTATGACCAGTAGAGGGAGACAAGAGGTTGCACCTGCATTGAGGAATCATCAGTATTGTCATTATAGAGGTGTGGGGGGGCTGCCTTATTCCACGTCCACGTCATCAACTAGTGCTCAGGGAGTGAAAGAAATCAAATAAATAATGTTTTATTGTCACATACACCGGTGCAGACAGTGATATGTGTTGTTTTACAGGGTCAGCCATAGTAGTATTGCGCCCCTGGAGCAAATTAGAGGTAAGTGCCTTGCTCAACAACATCAACATATTTTTCACCTTGTCTGCTCGGGTATCAAAATAGCATAATGCAGTGTCAACAGTTTCTACAGGAGTTGTCCTTTGAAGCCAGATCTGCCCTCTCCTCCTTGTCCACATCAGAGCCCTGTGCCACAACAATGGGACAGTGATGTGTACCTGGACTTAGTGCTCAGACACCATCAGTAGCAGACAGCCACAATCTGCTTATGACCTGAAGCAGCATTATCAAACACTATGAGGAGACCTTTTATTACAATTCTAAATAAAAAGTGCATTTCATACTATGTTAATGAGCTAAAAAAAAATACATGTTTTTGATCTGAGAACACACACACCGCGTGATTCCACCGAAACACAAGCCGTAAGGGAACATATAGTGCATTCTGAAAGTATTCAGACTGCTTGACTTTTTCTACATTTTGTTACGTTACAGTGTTATTCTAAAATGGATTCAATTGTTTTTTTCCCTCATCCATCTACACACAATATCCCATAATGACAAAACATGCTCTGACATGCACGGTCAAGGATGATCCATAGAAACAGGATGCATCTGAGATTAATTTCAAGTCTCACAGCAAAGGGTCTTAATACCTATGTAAATAAGTAATACATATTTTCTACATTTGCTAACATTTCTAAAAACCTATTTTCACTTTGTCATTATGGGGTATTTGGTGTAGATTGATGACAATTGTTTTTTATTTCATCCATTTTAAAATAAGGCTGTAACGTAATAAAATGTGGACAAAGTCAAGGGGTCTGAATACTTTCCGAAAGTTCTGTATAGCCAAGCAGAACTGACAGCTAAGTTTAAACCTGCTCTTCATGCCGTCCGTCCGGCCAGGCTTAGGCTGAGGCACATGCTCTAGAGAGCTCCAGGAATGGAAGATGAGAGTGAATGCTGAGTCATAAATACTTCTGTTTTTAAACTGTCCGACCGGGTCCATCACACTGAGGAAGAGAATGGGGGGTGTAAATTACACTCATGCGTGCGTGCGTGCGTGTGTGCGTGCGTGTGTGTGTGTGTGTGTGTGTAGAGAGATGGGTCAGGGTTCCTTGATGGACGTTTGATGCTGAGCTCCAATCAGCCTCCTTTCATGTGTTCTGAAACACAGCTGGCGGCCGAACGCGCTCACACACACACACACACACACACACACACACACACACCGTCTTTTAAGTAGAGAGAGAGAGGCGGGAGAGAGAGGAAGAGAGAGAGAGACGAGAGGCGGGAGAGAGAGGAAGAGAGCTTTACAACACTTGCTTCCCAGGAGGTTAGGGCCAAGGGAGGAGAAGGAGAGTCACATGGCTTTACACCCATCTACTCTTCCCCTGGGAGCAAGCCCCTTAGTTCTTCCCGTGGGAACAAGCCCTGTAGTTCTTCCCCTGGGAACAAGCCCCTTAGTTCTAGACCTGTGAACAAACCCCTTAGTTCTCCCCCTGGGAACAAACCCCTTAGTTCTCCCCCTGGGAACAAGCCCCTTAGTTCTCCCCCTGGGAACAAACCCCTTAGTTCTCCCCCTGGGAATAAACCCCTTAGTTCTCCCCCTGGGAATAAGCCCCTTAGTTCTCCCCCTGGGAACAAACCCCTTAGTTCTCCCTCTGGGAACAAACCCCTTAGTTCTCCCCCTGGGAATAAACCCCTTAGTTCTCCATCTGGGAATAAGCCCCTTAGTTCTCCCCCTGGGAATAAACCCCTTAGTTCTCCCCCTGGGAATAAGCCCCTTAGTTCTTCCTCTAGACACCGATAAGTTTTTTATTTTTTATTCTGTGAACCAGAAATGTTGTTTAATACAGGCAAAGAAACAAAATATAAATTTTAGCACAAGTTGGGAAGTTGAAATTCCATATGGTATTGCACGTTTGCAGGATGATCAATAGCTTAACAAATAAACTGTCAATGTGTTTTTTATTTTTTTCCTCACCAAGCATCTGTAGCTCATTCTGTCAATAGCACACAGGGGCTGATTCCTCTATCAGCAATGCTTCTGAGACCCAGGCAGTCAAAGTGATGTCCTAAAAAGTGCATTAAACAGTCATCACATTGGGAATAGACAGTAGGGTAAAAAGATAGTCTCCATAGGGTTATTTTACCACTGCACCAGCTGTTTCCTTCAACTGTCTCGCATTAAGCTAACACTGGCTGGAGAGAGCAGCTGTGAAGGGTCTTTCTGGGAAGCATCTTTGCACCAGAGAGCCTTTTATTAGCGATAATGGCCCATTTGTTATTGTGTGTGCATGTGTGTGTTTGTGTGTGTATGCATGTGTCTGCGTGTGTCTGCGTGTGTCTGCGTGTATGTATGTGTGCGTGTGTGTGTACTGTTTGAGTCATTTTGGGATGGAGCACTAGGCAACGTCATGTCTGGCAGGTACAATGAAAAGCACTTAACTTTGGCGGAGGTCAAAGGCCTAGCATTGTGAAGCTCATCAACCATTAAGTGATGGACAACAAAATGGGAGAGATGGAGAGAGGATGAGTCCTTAAAGATCTAGCCTATAGGGGATAGGAGCTAGATATTGTGCCTCATTACCCAGAGTACCCTAGTCTATAGGTCAGTGGTCTAGACCTGTGTGGGGTTGAATGACCCATACATCCTTCAGCTTTCATCATAAGTATGCTCTATCCGGACTGACCCATGGTACACTTGAGGAGCAGGCCCCTCTAAGGTTACCAGTCTTTGGTATTGGGGTCTATTTCTGGAATCCTCTCTCTCTCTCCCTCTCTCTCTCTCTCTCCCTCTCTCTCTCCCCCTCGCTCCCTCCTCCCTTCCTCTCTCTCCCTCTCTCTCTCCCCCTCGCTCCCTCCTCCCTTCCTCTCTCTCCCGCTCTCTCTCCCCCTCGCTCCCTCCTCCCTCTCTCTCCCCCTCGCTCCTTCCTCCCTCCCTCTCTCTCCCTCTCTCTCTGCCCCTCACTCCTTCCTCCCTCCCTCTCTCTCCCTCTCTCCCTCTCTCTCTCCCTCTCTCCCTCTCTCTGCCCCTCACTCCCTTCTCCCTCCCTCTCTCTCCCTCTCTCCCTCCCTCCCTCTCCAGGTGGAGGTGTTATATATACATATACTCAGTGGGATGGATCACGGCTCAGATCAGCGATGTGATGGGAATAGCCTTCCCCCTCCTGCAAGGTGTGATGGGAATAGCCTTCCCCCTCCTGCAAGGTGTGATGGGAATAGCCTTCCCCCTCCTGCAAGGTGTGATGGGAATAGCCTTCCCCCTCCTGCAAGGTGTGATGGGAATAGCCTTCCCCCTCCTGCAAGGTGTGATGGGAATAGCCTTCCCCCTCCTGCAAGGTGTGATGGGAATAGCCTTCCCCCTCCTGCAAGGTGTGATGGGAATAGCCTTCCCCCTCCTGCAAGGTGTGATGGGAATAGCCTTCCCCCTCCTGCAAGGTGTGACGGGAATAGCCTTCCCCCTCCTGCAAGGTGTGACGGGAATAGCCTTCCCCCTCCTGCAAGGTGTGACGGGAATAGCCTTCCCCCTCCTGCAAGGTGTGATGGGAATAGCCTTCCCCCTCCTGCAAGGTGTGATGGGAATAGCCTTCCCCCTCCTGCAAGGTGTGATGGGAATAGCCTTCCCCCTCCTGCAAGGTGTGATGGGAATAGCCTTCCCCCTCCTGCAAGGTGTGATGGGAATAGCCTTCCCCCTCCTGCAAGGTGTGATGGGAATAGCCTTCCCCCTCCTGCAAGGTGTGGGCAGGGTTATGTTAAGCCTCAACAATCACTCATATTAGCAAACTTATTTAATTTCAAACTACACAAGTACGGCCCTATGGGTTATTTATCATAATGAATGATACCAGCAAAATGTCCACAATAAGTGGTCAGTTTGGCCGGTGTCGATAATTTTCAGTTTATCGTCCCAGGTCTGAGATGCTTCAATGTCAATATTCTATCCGGCTCCCTTTTATAGAAGTAAAGATATTTAATAGCCATTTTTATCCAGTTGACTATTTCTTACTGATGACTGAAAGTAACTGATGACTATATGAACTTCCTTACTTCACATTGTCAATTAGAGAGGATGTTAAATTGCTAGGATACGTATTGTGAATAAACATAGCTGGGATATAATGATAGTACATCACTCTCAAAATGGCTGACATAGCTGTCAATGAAATACATCAGCGCAGGCAATCAGCACAGCCTCCCCAAGAGGCAGATCACATCCATCATGCCACAGTAACTGGCCGCAAGGCCAACGATGAACTAGTTATATCTGAGGGCACAGGAACTAGCCTGAGTCCCTCATCTGTTTGTGCTGTCTTGACAACCGCTATGTCAACGTCACGCCAAAGTTGCACAAGACAGCACAAACAGAGTTGGGAGTCAGGCTAGACAGGAACATCCCTCAGAGTTCATAGTGAGTTGATGAATGATGTGTGTAGTTGGCAACTCAATGTGTTTTTGAACTGCACACACTATAAAGAGACTCCTCTCAACTCTCTGGAAAAAGTTAGCCTGGCTATATAATCTATTTTCCTGTATTCCAACAGTTTATTTTACAGTGGGGACTGAGTGTGTATTGTCATGCTGTCCTGCGTTATTGTTCTCCTGAGTAGGACAACAGGTGGCTCTGATAGTACAGGCCACGCCGCGTCTCCATGACACGTCTCCATGACAACCCCCAGCACATTGTAGATAAGGTCATAGTTGATGGGAGCCCATTGAGATCTAAATCTATAAGGGGATATTTTCTACCTCCCCTAGCAGGCACTGTGAGGCCCACCTTTTAGTCTGTTTCTGGCAAGATGTATGTGTATGTGTCAAGGAGAGGTTCCGATGACAGCTGGGGACTGACACAATGGAAGCCTCGAATGTGCCTTTACCTCACCACACACGCAGTTTGTGTCAGTCCAGACACACTTCCAGACACTGAAACATTGACACCACTGCTACTCAGCAGAAGGCCAGAGGTAAAGCCTTCCCACCCACACACCCACCGCAGCACTGCTAGTTGATGGAAAACACAGACCCGCACGGAGCCAAGGACACATTGAAAGGAGTCTGAGATGTAGTTCCGTGGTTGCCGTGGTCGGACAGAAAACAGTCCCACAGGAGAGCATGCCTCAGTGAATGTCCAAGCGTAGAACAGTATACTTCTGGAATAGAACGCTGGGTTTTAAAGGGGAAAAACATGCTGTGAAATTCTGTGATTCTTTGAAAAATACAGTTTTCAATTATTTTCAGAGTTGACTGGCAAATGATCATAGAATCTTGACATTGTTTTGAATACTGCTATGCTCCTATCAGACCACCATTTTGATTCCCCACATGCAAATCAAATGCCTTGTCCTAAGGTACCAGAGCAGGTGACATGGTCACCCGGACTCAATTGTCATCCAGAATAGACCACCTGAGTAAAATAAAACCTACAATGCATTTTACTCTGTCACCTTGTGTCACCTATTGTTTAAGCTGTGGGTGATGTGGGTATCAGTGTCCTCAGTAAAACTAAGTTCCTGACTACATGTATGGATCAGCTTTCCAAAGCTGTCCTGATGAAGGTAGATTCCATAGAATCCCAAACTGACTAACCTGCCCCTGGGCACTTGAAACAAGTTAACCCCCCCCCCCCCCCTCTCTCTCTCTTCTCTCTCTCCTTCCCCTCTCCTTCCTCTCTCTCTATCTCCACGGGGACAGTCCCAGACTCCTTAGGGATCAGTTCCCTGACAGGACCATCTGGCCAAGTGTGTGTGTGTGTGTGTGTCATTAGGGGTAGGTTAAATTTAGCAGCGAGGCAGATATCTGCATGCCAGGTCCTATCTGTCCCTTTACCCCCCTCCCTCGCTCACTCTCCTTCCCTCCCTCCCTCTCTCTCTCTCTCCTTCCCTCCCTCTCTCTCTCTCTCCTTCTCTCCCTCCCCAGTCATTTCTCCCCAATGCACCACACTGTCCTTCTATCCAGTCCTCTATCACAACAGCGTCTCATTCCCCCTCTTTCTGTCACTCTCTCTCCCAGGCGCGCTCCCTCTCTCCGTCATATCGGCGGGAGAGTGATTCACCCCCCTCCTCCTCCCCCATCGCTCGAACTGGATTGTACAGACAGAGGCAAGCTGAGGACACAGGAGAGGAGAAAAAGGGCTCGATCAGGGAAGGAAGACGTGAAAACACTACACACTGGATAACATTTCCTCTCTGCTGGCAGGGGGCTACAGAGCAACACAGTGACACTGCAGCAGTAGCAGCAAGCAGCGGTCTGGACTACAGCTTTGACTCACCGCTCTCTGAGGTAAGACTGGTTGTCAGCTACACGCTGCAGCTAAACCCAGAGAGGGAGGTCAAACTACATGGACTTCTCTCTCTGTACCCATGACAACCCTCTTTGTCTACAGTATTTCATTCAGTTTATCATGTGCATTCTGCAGTGTATGGAGACAGGCTGGTGTTGAGTGGGTGTTGCTGTGACGATGTTGTGGCTAATCAGACAGGGCAGGTAGACTGCATGAAGGGAACATGTAGTGACCACATAGACCACTCTGCTCACTGTTGTATTCTCAGTGAGGTCAGCTGAGGGAGTTGGTTTACAGATCCACTATCAATCCTATTGACTCTGTTGATTTGACATCTTTGCATCATTACTGATGTTTTGGGTGCATATCTGCATGAGTATTGATGTTGTGTTTGTGTATCTGGATAGAATATTGTACTGAAAAAAAGGTGCTGTCTAGAACCAAAAGGGTTCTTTGGCTGTCCCCATAGCATATCCCTTTGAAGAACCCTTTTGGTTCCAGGTGTAATGCTTTTGGGTTCCATCTTGAACCCTTTCCACAGATGGTTCTACATGGAACCCAAAAGGGTTCTACCTGGAACCAAAAGTGGTAATCCAATGGGGACAGCTGGAAAACCCTTTTGGAACCCTTTTTTCTAAGAGTGGGGTTATCAGGCCTTCACCTAGCAGATCCGTTTTGAACGTGTCGCCCCAGAGCAGGGAGAGGGAGGCGGGTGCCTGGCCGTCATCAATACATTTTAGCAGCGACCAGATTCTTCTGGCTGTGGATCAGACTGGTGCAAACATGGCGCCCAAAGCAAGCCCCTCTGTGTTTGGTCGTCATTTCTCAAGCTAGAGCGTATAATTCCCACATTTAGGGTAGCTTATTTAGTGGGTACAGTATGGTCAATATGTGACCCAAGAGGAGTCGGTCGTTCAGGGTTCCTAACCTAAAGACCATTAGAACTCCTTCAACATTGTTTACATTTATGTTATCAATTCCCAGGAGGATCCAGGGTTTGGCATGGCAACCCTACAGTGGTAAAGCACATTGGATGTTTGTGTAACATGAAAAGGACCACATCATCTTCGGTGACATTACAGACCTTTTAGGTTGATCCCTCATTCAGCGTCAACGCCTACCTTTCTCCTCGTGGACATACTTTCTATAGTTCAGATCTATATGTCAATCCCTCTAGTGTTAAAGTCTGAACATTTAGTGTCACCAAGGCATTCAGGAAACAAACAGCTATAGCGTTAGTCAGTGACTGCCTCTCCCCTCGTCTAACCTGCTAACTGTAGTTCAGAACATTATGTCAATCCCTCTAGTGTTAAAGTCTGAACATTTAGTGTCACCAAGGCATTCAGGAAAAAAACAGCTATAGCGTTAGTCAGTGACTGCCTCTCCCCTCGTCTAACCTGCTAACTGTAGTTCAGAACATTATGTCAATCCCTCTAGTGTTAAAGTCTGAACATTTAGTGTCACCAAGGCATTCAGGAAACAAACAGCTATAGCGTTAGTCAGTGACTGCCTCTCCCCTCGTCTAACCTGCTAACTGTAGTTCAGAACATTATGTCAATCCCTCCAGCGTTGAGTCTAAACATTAGAGGTCATCGATCCATGCATAAAACAGGAATGGTCTGTGTCTGTCTTCCTTCATCTATAACCTGAGGAAGCTCCATGCTCTTCTCTAGACATGCCCCTGATAAGCCTAACACTAAACCACACTAAACCTAAACCCAACAATAATCTGTGCTGTAAGCAAATATTTGTCCTGACAGAAGGACACCCAGCAATGCTCCATATGAACTTTTAAAAGGCCTAAGACCCAACAGAGTGTTTTGTGAGTCCAAGCGACAGGCTAACACATACAACCAGGCCTGACCTGAAATACTTTAAGAAATGAGGAGATGGGAAACGTCATTGGATTCATATTAACAACCATTATGTATGTTGCCCGTATGTTGTCAATGGGCCGCGCGGTGCATTCTGGGTACAATCCCACAAGGAGTGCCCTCCTTCAAGGAGTCAATGGGAGTCAATTGGGCGCCAGCTCCAAAATCCAACATTAGCATGAATTTCGTAAACAATAAGCACAACATTACAAATATTTTCTGAGATGTGAGATAATTAACTTGTTCTCTGTAATATTATATAACTTTGAAATCGTGACATTTCATACTTTTGAGGACAATAGGCAGGTTTCTCGACTCATACCTTTTTATTATTACATCTTTTACTTTTTTATTATTTCTCTATTTTCTTTCTCTCTGCGTTGTTTGGAAGGGCCCGTAAACATTTCACTGTTAGTCCACACCTGTTGTTTACGAAGCATGTGACGAATGCAATTTGATTTGATTCAATTTTGATTAGACTTTTAGAAGGGATTGTTTGACGATTAGCTTAGCAACCGCATGACAACATGAACATGATTGGTTGACAGTCTGCTGGGTGGGGCAGCATAGTACTTTCCTCTATTCATTGGCCAATGAGTTTCCCATCTCCTCATTTCTTAAAGTATTTCTGGCATGGCGTGGCCTGTCCGTGGTGCCTGCCTTCTCAGGCGTTGTAATCTGACTGTAAGCCGGGGATGTGGTGAGACAGCTAGGGCCTAGGGAGGGTTTGAGTGTGTGTGGATGTGGTGAGACAGCTAGGGCCTAGGGAGGGTTTGAGGGTGTGTGGATGTGGTGAGACAGCTAGGGCCTAGGGAGGGTCTGAGGGTGTGTGGATGTGGTGAGACAGCTAGGTCCTAAGGAGGGTTGAGGGTGTGTGGATGTGGTGAGACAGCTAGGGTCTAGGGAGGGTTTGAGGGTGTGTGGATGTGGTGAGACAGCTAGGGCCTAGGGAGGGTTTGAGGGTGTGTGGATGTGGTGAGACAGCTAGGGCCTAGGCAGGGTTTGAGGGTGTGTGGATGTGGTGAGACAGCTAGGTCCTAAGGAGGGTTGAGGGTGTGTGGATGTGGTGAGACAGCTAGGGCCTAGGGAGGGTTTGAGGGTGTGTGGATGTGGTGAGACAGCTAGGGCCTAGTGAGGGTTTGAGGGTGTGTGAATGTGGTGAGACAGCTAGGGCCTAGGGAGGGTCTGAGGGTGTGTGAATGTGGTGAGACAGCTAGGGCATAGGGAGGGTCAGAGTGTGTGGATGTGGTGAGACAGCTAGGGCCTAGGGAGGGTCTGACAGTCTGTGGATGTGGTGAGACAGCTAGGGCCTAGGGAGGGTCTGAGGGTGTGTGGATGTGGTGAGACAGCTAGGGCCTAGTGAGGGTTTGAGGGTGTGTGAATGTGGTGAGACAGCTAGGGCCTAGGGAGGGTCTGAGGGTGTGTGAATGTGGTGAGACAGCTAGGGCCTAGGGAGGGTCTGAGGGTGTGTGGATGTGGTGAGACAGCTAGGGCCTAGGGAGGGTCTCAGGGTGTGTGGATGTGGTGAGACAGCTAGGTCCTAGGGAGGGTCTGAGGGTGTGTGGATGACAGTGGCTGGTAAAACTTTAAATCAAAGATCAGGCTCATAGTAATGGAACAGTATCAAACCGTCATTACTATGAGCTGCCCTCCCCTCACCAGCCTCCACTGGTGTATGCCCAGGTTACAAGTGAAGTCCCAGTAGGAGTGTACAGTATGTGTGGGATGAACAAGGGAGACAGGGGGTGAGGAGAGAGGGATCAAGGAACAGCTGAATCAGCAGAGCCCAGGGATTTGGGCTTATAAATTCCATTGGGCCATTTGTGCAGAGTAATGGATTGGATGGGGTACTGATGCAGTGTTGATCCCATGGTTACCGTAGAGATTGTTACCTTGGTTTGGCACTGGCATGCTCTGCCGTCTGGTTCCTTCAGTGTGATTGACAGTTTGGGGGAAGTGGGGCAGTAATCAGTACATCAGACTGACAAGTATTAGTCACACCTCCTGCTGTCTAGAACTAGAGGGGAATTGGGTTAGTGATCTGTTTACCTGATCTGTGTGTGTGTGTGTGTGTGTGTGTGTGTGTGTGTGTGTGTGTGTGTGTGTGTGTGTGTGTGTGTTTGTGTGTGTGTGTTGTGTGTGCTTGTGCATCCGTGCAGGTATCAAATGAATACATGAACAGGTACAGCTGATGCTGCTGTGAGGCCAGATATGAAGCCATGTCTGCAGGCAGTGAGATCTTCACGTTACTGCCACCATCATTCTGTCTCATTAACGTGCTGTGAGGCCATGGCCCCTAATACCAACCATGGCTGTAGACTCCTCCCTTCTTCCCCTCAGCCAAATCCCTTCACTAAGGGTTTAAGGGAGGCTGGCCGGGGTGTTTGCCAGGCTTCATCAACACTTCATCTGTCTCCTCATGACAGTAGTTGGATTCTGAAGTAACACTTCTTTGGCCCCAATTGCAGATGAACTGAAACCACACAGGGAGTTTCTTCAGAAAGTTGACACAGGTGTTGACTGCATTAAAACCGACATACCCCACAAGCTGCCCCTCCTACTGCTGTGGACATTGATACTGTGCATGCAGGCTTTTGTTCCAGCTCAGCACAACCACAACCACACCTACAGTACCAGTCAAAAAATTGGATACACCTACTCATTCAAGGGTTTTACATAATTTGTACTATTTTCTACATGATTCCGTGTGTTATTTCATAATTTTGATGTCTTCACTATTCCACAATGCAGAAAATAGTAAAAAATAAAGAAAATTCCTTGAAGGAGTAGGTGTGTCCAAACTTTTGACTGGTACTGTACTTCAACAAATCCAATAGCACCAAGCCCTGGACTCACTGAACCCAGTGTGTTAGTGCTGGACCAGGTATTGTGCTTTGTCCATCATGTGGTCTGAGGGAGGCCATGGGGGGGGCTGGTCAGAGAGACTGGGGCTAGAGAGGGGCCGGGGTTGAGAGGGGGCTGGTCAGAGAGACAGGGGCTAGAGAGGGGGTTGAGATGGGGGCTGGTCAGAGAGACTGGGGCTAGAGAGGGGCCGGGGTTGAGATGGGGGCTGGTCAGAGAGACTGGGGCTAGAGAGGGGGCGGGGTTGAGATGGGGGCTGGTCAGAGAGATGGGGGCTAGAGGGGCCGGGATTGAGATGGTGGCTAGTCAGAGAGACAGGGGCTAGAAGGGCCGGGATTGAGATGGTGGCTAGTCAGAGAGACAGGGGCTAGAGGGGCCGGGGTTGAGATGGGGGCTAGTCAGAGAGACAGGGGCTAGAGGGGCCGGGGTTGAGATGGGGGCTAGTCAGAGAGACAGGGGCTAGAGAGGGGGTTGAGATGGGGGATGGTCAGAGAGACAGCGGCTAGAGGGGCCGGGATTGAGATGGTGGCTAGTCAGAGAGACAGGGGCTAGAGGGGCCGGGGTTGAGATGGGGGCTAGTCAGAGAGACAGGGGCTAGAGAGGGGGTTGAGATGGGGGATGGTCAGAGAGACAGCGGCTAGAGGGGCCGGGATTGAGATGGTGGCTAGTCAGAGGGTTGACCAGTGCCAGTGGGACCCGAGCTAAGCACATGTAGCTCCCCAAAGAGCAGCGAGGTTGCTTCCTTTTTAGACCAGGTATCCTGTTTCCTCACAGAATGCCACTGGTGTAGTCTCTGGGAAAAGAGCTCTATATATATATATCTGAAGAGAAATTCTAATGTTGTTCACCCCCACATCTCCTCCTCCTTCTGCCTGCCAGCCACAACGTTGTGCCTTGCTGCACATTGAAGTTAAATATCAGCATGTTTATTTTTAATCCTCTATTTATCATTTAGATTCACAGCATAGCTTCAAGCTGCACTGCAGTCGTTGTATCTGTGGGTTGAAGGAGAATTCAGAGCTGTAGGGACGTTTCTCTCCCCAGTTAGAGAATATGTAGGGAGGCAGAGAAGTGAGTTGTTTACTAGTCCCTCTTGAGACCTTCTGGCCTAGCTACCAGAGTGACCATGAGCTCTGTCAAAACAAGTCTGCACTGCAGTGTTTACACAGTTCAACATTCCTTTTTCCCTACAATCAAGTCAAATCACACAATGGTCTTTGGATAGTGCGTTGTAAAAACAGCTGATAGACTCCTCTCACAGACAGGTAGAAATAGGTACACTCTTAGAAAAAAGTGTGCTATCTAGAACCTAAAATGGTTCTTCGGCTGTCCCCATAGGGGAACCCTTTGAAGAACTCTTTTTGGTTCCAGGTAAAATCCTATGCGGTTCCATGTAGAACCTTCTGTGGAAAGGGTTCTACATGGAACCGCATAGGGTTTTACCTGGAACCAAAAAGAGTACATTAGGCCTGGAGTGATGGATGAGCGTCCGTGCTGCATTAGACACTCAGCAGCAGATGAAAAGGCCTCATTTTAATGTCTGAAAGTGCCGTGCATGTGGAATCCTATAGCTGGGGTGTTACAGGGTGAATCTCCAGCTTCTAAACTTGTCAGAGAAGGCTGGACCTGCTCAGCCTGAGGTCCAGACTAAGCCTGGTGTGAGGCATATTGCTGGTGAGCTAGTGAATAAAGAAGGGATTAGGTTTTAGGCTGATTGGATGAACCATTTCTGGATTGAACATATGCAGTGCATTCGGAAACTATTCAGACCCCTTCAATTTTTCCACATTTTGTTACATTACAGCCTTATTGTAAAATTGATTAAATTGTTTTTTTTTCCCCTTCATCAATCTACACACAATACCCCATACTGACAAAGCAAAAATAGATTTTTAGACATTTTTGCAAATTTATAAAC
This sequence comes from Oncorhynchus mykiss, assembly GCF_057628025.1. NCBI lineage: Eukaryota > Metazoa > Chordata > Actinopteri > Salmoniformes > Salmonidae > Oncorhynchus > Oncorhynchus mykiss. The sequence goes on from NC_143028.1 coordinate 5,481,773, forward strand.
AGAAATATGTTATTTACATAAGTATTCAGACCCTTTGTTATGAGATTCAAAACTGAGCTCAGGTGCATCCTGTTTCCATTGATCATCCTTGAGATGTTTCTACAACTTGAATGGAGTCCACCTGGGGTAAATTCAATTGATTTGACATGGTTTGGAAAGGCACACACCTGTCTATATAAGGTCCCACAGTTGACAGTGCATGTCAGAGCATTAACCAAGCCACGGGGTCGAAGGATTGGATAAGACGGCACAAGTACTGGGTTCCCTGCTAAATGTGAGCTAGTGAAAGAATAAAAGGTCATTGAGTTCCAATTGGTTAAAAACAGCCCCACTGGTTGCAGTGGCCCTTGTTGTTGTCCCGTCTATGGACGGTCATACTAAAAATGACAGAGAGCGTATCTTGTCACAGCCACACCTTGTGCCACTCTGGAATTCATCAAATGTCAGGAGCAATTATCAGGCTATTTTCTCCCCCTTAGAACATGTTCCCCTCAACCGTTCCCTTCTTATTTAAGGCTACTGATTGACTGAGGCATGTTACACACACAGCACTGGATATGAGCTCTGGCCTCCAGGATACAGCATGGTGCAGTGTCAGGCTGGCATGGGGCCCAGTACTGAGCTACCCATGAGGTGTGAGGAGGGTACAGTACACCTTCTGTCTGCCATATAGTCCAGTTAGACCTTATAACAGGCCTGGCTTAAGCTATGGTCCAATCTCTCTTAGACTGAAGCTTTTCTCCACATCGTCTTTCCCTCAGGATACCAGTAGAGGAAGTAGGGCACAGTGGTGTGGAACACTCAGATACAAAAATATTTAGTAGAACCGACATGGCTCTATTACATGTAGAGTAAGGAATCTTGTCAGCTCTTTTTTTGACATGTCTACCTGAATGTGTCCCAAATGACCTGCTAGGTGGTTTTGGTAGTTAGGGGTTCGCTGTTGGTAGCTGTTTTGTTTATTTGGATCCTCATTAGCCTTTGCAGAAGCAGCATCTACTCTTCCTGGGGTCCACAGCTATATCAATACCACAACAGATCACTTAGATCTACAACCATGCTTCGCCAGCTAATCATTGCCAGGAAAGTGTTGACATTTAGGCTTACGAGCGTTGTAACGATACATCTTTCCTACAACGGCCGAAGATGTCAAATAGGTTTCCCAAAACACCACGCAGAGAGAACGTTCGCTAAGTGCGTCATTGAGGCATGGGTTGATACTGATATGATCGAAAGGCAACGCTGCTCTCGGATCAGCTTTCTCTATTCAAATCTTACGTTAACATTCTAATTATTCCACAGTACTGATGACAGATCAGCTCCTAGAAAGATATTATCACCTATCGCTGCAAATATTAGGCAGCTTATTATAATGCTTACTCTTTAATAATGCACTAAATCAAGATTTGGCACATCATTGCGCATATGTTGTTACACATCATGTAATATATTGAGACAAATTATAGACAGTATCATACAAGTATCAAAATACAACTAAATTGAACGTTAAATGTATTGCAATATGATTTATAGTGCCTTGCGAAAGTATTCGGCCCCCTTGAACTTTGCGACCTTTTGCCTCATTTCAGGCTTCAAACATAAAGATATAAAACTGTATTTTTTTGTGAAGAATCAACAACAAGTGGGACACAATCATGAAGTGGAACGACATTTATTGGATATTTCAAACTTTTTTAACAAATAAAAAACTGAAAAATATGGGGCGTGCACAATTATTCAGCCCCCTTAAGTTAATACTTTGTAGCGCCACCTTTTGCTGCGATTACAGCTGTAAGTCGCTTGGGGTATGTCTCTATCAGTTTTGCACATCGAGAGACTGAAATGTTTTCCCATTCCTCCTTGCAAAACAGCTTGAGCTCAGTGAGGTTGGATGGAGAGCATTTGTGAACAGCAGTTTTCAGTTCTTTCCACAGATTCTCGATTGGATTCAGGTCTGGACTTTGACTTGGCCATTCTAACACCTGGATATGTTTATTTTTGAACCATTCCATTGTAGATTTTGCTTTATGTTTTGGATCATTGTCTTGTTGGAAGACAAATCTCCGTCCCAGTCTCAGGTCTTTTGCAGACTCCATCAGGTTTTCTTCTAGAATGGTCCTGTATTTGGCTCCATCCATCTTCCCATCAATTTTAACCATCTTCCCTGTCCCTGCTGAAGAAAAGCAGGCCCAAACCATGATGCTGCCACCACCATGTTTGACAGTGGGGATGGTGTGTTCAGCTGTGTTGCTTTTACGCCAAACATAACGTTTTGCATTGTTGCCAAAAAGTTCAATTTTTGTTTCATCTGACCAGAGCACCTTCTTCCACATGTTTGGTGTGTCTCCCAGGTGGCTTGTGGCAAACTTTAAACGACACTTTTTATGGATATCTTTAAGAAATGGCTTTCTTCTTGCCACTCTTCCATAAAGGCCAGATTTGTGCAATATACGACTGATTGTTGTCCTATGGACAGAGTCTCCCACCTCAGCTGTAGATCTCTGCAGTTCATCCAGAGTGATCATGGGCCTCTTGGCTGCATCTCTGATCAGTCTTCTCCTTGTATGAGCTGAAAGTTTAGAGGGACGGCCAGGTCTTGATAGATTTGCAGTGGTCTGATACTCCTTCCATTTCAATATTGCACAGTGCTCCTTGGGATGTTTAAAGCTTGGGAAATCTTTTTGTATCCAAATCCGGCTTTAAACTTCTTCACAACAGTATCTCGGACCTGCCTGGTGTGTTCCTTGTTCTTCATGATGCTCTCTGCGCTTTTAACGGACCTCTGAGACTATCACAGTGCAGGTGCATTTATACGGAGACTTGATTACACACAGGTGGATTGTATTTATCATCATTAGTCATTTAGGTCAACATTGAATCATTCAGAGATCCTCACTGAACTTCTGGAGAGAGTTTGCTGCACTGAAAGTAAAGGGGCTGAATAATTTTGCACGCCCAATTTTTCAGTTTTTGATTTGTTAAAAAAGTTTGAAATATCCAATAAATGTCGATCCACTTCATGATTGTGTCCCACTTGTTGTTGATTCTTCACAAAAAAATACAGTTTTATATCTTTATGTTTGAAGCCTGAAATGTGGCAAAAGGTCGCAAAGTTCAAGGGGGCCGAATACTTTCGCAAGGCACTGTACATAGGCCTATAGCCTACCGTAGGCAACTTTGCATTTGTATTCAACTTTGTTGTGAAGTTATCAGCAGTCACAGAGAGACAGATAAAACATGGGATTCTATGTTTAGCGGAGATCTTCTGTGTATAAAGTGACTTGGGAGGTCAAAAACGCATCTAACGACGCACTGTTCACCGGACGTGCTACCTGTCCCAGACCTGCTGTTTTCAACTCTCTAGAGACAGCAGGAGCGGTAGAGATACTCTGAATGATCGGCTATGAAAAGCCAACTGACATTTACTCCTGAGGTGCTGACCTGTTGCACCCTCGACAACCACTGTGATTATTATTATTTAACCCTGCTGGTCACCTATGAACATTTGAACATCTTGGCAATGATCTGTTTTAATCTCCACCCGGCACAGCTAAAAGAGGACTGGCCACCCCTCATAGCCTGGTTCCTCTCTAGGTTTCTTCCTAGGTTCTGGCCTTTCTAGGGAGTTTTTCGTAGCCACCATGCTTCTACACCTGCATTGCTTGCTCTTTGGGGTTTTTGGCTGGGTTTCTGTACAGCACTTTGAGAAATCAGCTGATGTAAGAAGGGCTATATATATACATTTGATTTGATTTGACTTAACTGTTCTACGAGTGGTCTGAGGTGGTCGTTAGATTAAGAGTGCTTTCAAGTGCAATGTATATAACAATGTTTTTTGGGAAACAGCTCGGAGATTTAACGATGCTCCTACGATGCTTTTGGGAAACCGGGCCCTGATGTTTTCCATCTTAGATTTGTTAGCGTAAAGGTTCAAATCTCCAAACAGGAGACTCCAGCCAGTGTTAGTCAATACATTACGGTCAATACAAGTGAGTGGTTTTAAATAGCCAATCAATTCCCTCTTTCCCAGCGAGTCAATCAATGAGGAGATGCTTAATGCTTAACTAATCACCATCAAGGGGGAAGAGTGACATCAATTGTGACCTCGACAGCTGGTCAATGGACTAATTGGTTACTACCTCAGCCTGCTGTGCTAGCAAATAACAATATGTGTTATTCTTAGTAAAGAGTTCAACGCTTATTGAACTGATATTGTAGCTGTCCAAATTCTTAGATACATGAGATTTCAGTCTGACAGACAGACAGACAAACAGACAACTACCCTTGAGGGTCTGTTGTCGTGAGCAACAGTGAGCTAACATTAAGGGCCTCTCGGGTGGCGCAGTGGTTAAGGGCGCTGTACTGCAGGGTTTGGAAATCCTTGTCTCATCGTGCACCAGCGACTCCTGTGGCAGGCCGGGCGCAGTGCGCGCTAACCAAGGTTGCCAGGTGCACAGTATTTCCTCCAACACATTGGTGCTGGCTTCCGGGTTGGATGGCGCTGTGTTAAGAAGCAGTGCGGCTTGGTTGGGTTGTGTATCGGAGGACGCATGACTTTCAACCTTCGTCTCTCCCGAGCCCGTACGGGAGTTGTAGCGATGAGACAAGATAGTAACTACTAAAACAATTGAAATTGGGGAGAAAAAGGGGTAAAATTAAAAATAAAATTAAAAAGAGTATACAAAACATTAATAACACCTGCTTTTTCCATGACCAGGTGAATCCAAGTGAAAGCTATGTCACTTGTTAAATCCACTTCAATCAGTGCTAAACACAACTTTGGAAACCTAATGCTAAGGTACCAGAGGTCAATGAGACTCGACATTATCATGGGGGCAGAAAAGATTGTAAGGTGTATTTTACACATGCAATTTACAAATAATGTACATATATTTTATTTACTTATATATATGATAAATACATTTTCCCAATATATTTAAATATATTAGGTATATATATTTAACTCCCCACCCCCTCCCCCGTAGTGGGGCGGATCGAGTGACCCTAAATATAGCAGGCAGCGGGCCGTTGGGCAAGCGTGGATTACAGAGAGATCATCCCACCTCAAGTCTGGGCACATAAACACACCTTTATTTAACTAGGCAAGTCAGTAAGAACAAAATCTTATTTACAATGCCGGCCTACCAAAAGGCTAAAGGCCTCCTGCGGGGGACGGGGGCTGGGATAAATAAATATATATATGTATGTATGTATGTATGTATGTAGGACAAAACACACAACAAGACCTAAGACAACAACATAACAGGGCAGCAACACAACATGGTAGCAACACAACATGGTAGCAACACAACATGGTAGCAACACAACATGACAACAACATGGTAGCAACACAACATGGCAGCAACACAACATGACAACAACATGGTAGCAACACAACATGGTAGCAGCACAAAATATGGTGCAAACATTATTGGCACAGACAACAGCACAAAGGACAATAAGGTAGAGACAACAATACAACACCCAAAGCAGCAAACACAGAGGCTTAATACGGCAACACGAGCACTGCTAGCCCCACTCCAACAGCTAGCACTGCAGCATTTATCACAGGCTAGGCTAGCCCCACTCCAACAGCTAGCACTGCAGCATTTAGCACAGGCTAGGCTAGCCCCACTGCAGCAGCCATCACAGGCTAGGCTTGACCCACTCCAACTGCCATAGAGCATATATGCGTGAAGGCTAGGCTAGTCCCATTCCAACAGCTAGCAGGACCGAATTAGCAGCATGGCTAATAGCCATAGCCGCTTCTTGCTCAACAGACTATAAACTGTGGGACATGTTAAGGACGAAGCGTAGAGATGGTTCACATTTCTTGGAGCCATTTCTCTTTTTTTGGGCTTTCATGACTCCTACTGAGCAGAATGAATCCAGTGATATTTTATAATCTCGTGTGGGTATTTTGTATAGGCCTGGTGTTTACTGAGAAGGAAGTGACCATTGCAATATAACCTAGTTGGCCTCTTCACATATGAGCCTTTCAACTGTGAGGATTGCCTGATAACATAACTGGTCTACATTCCTAGCATCAATGTGTTCTGTGTTTTTTTTAACCTTTATTTTACCAGGTATGTTGACTGAGAACACATTCTCATTTACAGCAATGACCTGGGGAATAGTTACTAGGGAAAGGAGGCAGGATAAATGAGCCAATTGGAAGCTGGGGATGATTAGATAGTCATGATAGTATGAGGGTCAGATTGGGAATTTAGCCAGGACACCAGGGTTACCACCCCTACTCTTACAATAAGTGCCATGGGATCTTCAGTGACCACAGAGAGTCAGGACACCCATTTAACATCCCATCCAAAAGACAGCACCCTACACAGGGCAATGTCTCCAATCACTGCTCTGGGGCACAAGGATATTTTTTTTTAGACCAGAGGAAAGTGTGCCTCCTACTGGCCCTCCCATCCAGGGACCGACTAGGACCAACCCTGCGTAGCTTCAGAGGCATACCAGCAGTGGGATGGATGCAGGGTGTATGGGATGCAGGGTGTATGGTATGCAGGGTGTATTGTATGGAGGTCTAGCTGAATTTCCACCATTACTTCTCTCCAAAATTCTCTCCTTCTACATGTTTCCTTCCCCTTTTTCCAGTAGGGGGCATAAAGCTGCAAGCTAAAGTCTGAAAAATGGAACTTTAAGTTTTTGACATCAAGTGGACTAATTGGATCATTAACTTTTTCTAGTATTCTTAGATTCTTAGAAAGGGCAAGGTATTCTAAGTACATTGGTTAGCACACAGTGCCATTACATTCATTGTCCCATATTGTACGATTCCGTAAGCACCAAAATACTGAGGATATATATAGATAGGCTATCATTGTAAGACTGAACGTGGGCGGAGAGGCATACCATGCTTTTATGGGAGAAATAGACCAGAGAAACGGACATGGGACTCTTTCAAGGGGAGACAACAGACAAGACTGTGAAGGGTTACAAGGTGGTGTCACTCCTCTCCAATAGATGAGCGGTCAGAAAGGGTCAACCAGAAACACTGAGAGATTAGAAAACGCGACAAAGAGGGATTTTCAACCTCCGCAAACGGATTGTTGTGTATACTTCAGTTGGTGTGACGATGAGAAGGAATCAACTGACTTGTGAGGTCACTCGGAGTCATAAGGTCATAGTGGTATGTATCTTTTAATTTCGTATTTTAGTTTTTTTTTAAACTGCACTGTTGGTTAGGGGCTCATAAGTAAGCATTTCACTGTTGTATTCGGCGCATGTGACTAATACCATTTGATTTGATTTGATCTCTCAGACAGGTCACGGTGAGTCAGGCTAAGACATGAACAGTTACAGGACGTGGTGAAAGGAGGAATCACCATTCAGAGGGATCTAGGCTGTATCAGACACACTGACAACCTGATGACCAGCCTAATGGACCCTATTACCCATTTCTGCGTTCTTGTCAGTCCTTTGTCAGAGACACTGATCTAAGGTCAGCTTTGCATTTCTTTCCCTTATGGTGAAGGTAAGAATTCGGGAAAAGTCACTAATCCTAAATCAGTGTTTACAGGTGCCTTCTGCCCAGAACTGCCAGAGAGGATAGGCTCATTGGGAGGAGGGTCATGATACCTGCATAGTGCCTTTAAGAATGATGATATCTTACTCAGTGCTGCTGTGGCGCTTGTGTGCAGGATAAAGGACAAAGTCCCAAAAGTTACAAATTGCTGCCCTCTGCAGGTTATCCTGTAAAAAGCATCACCAGAATGTAGAGCATTTTTTTTTAACGTTTCAGTAATTTAGCAGACACTCTTATCCAGAGCGACTTACTGTAGTGGGGCATTTTTGTACTGGTCTCCCGTGGGAGTTGAACCCACAACCCTAAAGTTGCAAACACCATCCTCTACCCACTGTTCCACAGGGGTGGATTGAGCACTCTATGGAGTGGTTGCCCTACAGTATGTCAGACATTTGAGAGTAACATTTACCATGGCGATTTATGATAGGCGATCATTACCATTGCTGGCTCAACATAGCTTTGTGACATCTCTATAGCTATATGAGATGGCGCCAACAGACAGGGCAGCTCTGCTTCTAGCTCCTAAGAAATGTTGCAGTATTGTAAAACAAATGTTGTGTTATCTCTTACATTATTGGCCCAGAAAGTTTGGTGTTACATTTCTAATTGCATTATTTTACAGTGCATTCGCAAAGTATCCAGACCCCTTGACTTTTTTCAACATTTTGTTACTTTACAGCCATATTCTAAAATGGATTAAATTATTTATTTTTCCCTTATCAATCTACACACAATATTATTCCCCCATAATCACACAGCGAAAACTGTTTTTTAGATTTTTTTGCAAATTTATAACAAAAAACATAACTACCTTATTTACATAAGTATTCAGACCCTTTGCTATGAGACTCGAAACTGAGCTCAGGTGCATCCTGTTTCCATTGACCATTCTTGAGATGTTTCTACAACTTGATTGGAGTCCACCTGTGATAAAGTCAATTAATTGGACATGATTTGGAAAGGCACACACCTGTCTATATAAAGGTCCCACAGTTGACAGCGCATATCAGAGCAAAAACCAAGCCATGAGGTCAAAGGAATTGTCCGTAGAGCTCCGAGACAGGATTGTGTTGAGGCACAGATCTGGGGAAGGGTACCAAAACATTTCTGCAGCATTGAAGTTCCCCAAGAACACAGTGGCCTTAAATGGAAGAAGTTTGGAACCACCAAGATTCTTCCTAGAGCTGGCCGCCCGGCCTAACTGAGAAATCGGGGTAGAAGGGCCTTGGTCAGGGTGACCAAGAACCTGATGGTCACTCTGACAGAGCTCTAGAGTTCCTCCGCGGAGATGGGAGAATCTTCCAGAAGGACAACCATCTCTGCAGCACTCCACCAATCAGGCCTTTATGGTAGAGTGGCCAGACGGTAGAGTGGCCAGACCCCCCACTCCTCAGTAAAAGGCACATGACAGCCCACTTGGTGTTTGCCACAAAGTACATAAAGACTCTCAGACCATGAGAAACAAGATTCTCTGGTCTGATGAAACCAAGATTGGTATTTTAGTATTCTATTAGGATCCCCATTAGCTGTTTCAAAAGCAGCAGCTACTCCTCCTGGGGTCCACACAAAACATGAAACATGACATAATACAGAACATTAATAGAAACAGCTCATGGACAGAACTACACACAAACTATCTAGGTCAAATAGGGGAGAGGCGTTGTGCCGTGAGGTGTTGCTTTATCTGTTTTTTTAAACCAGGTTTGCTGTTTATATGAGCAATATGAGATGGAAGGGAGTTCCACGCAATTAGGGCTCTATATACAGTGCCTTGCGAAAGTATTCGGCCCCCTTGAACTTTGCGACCTTTTGCCACATTTCAGGCTTCAAACATAAAGATATAAAACTGTATTTTTTTGTGAAGAATCAACAACAAGTGGGACACAATCATGAAGTGGAATGACATTTATTGGATATTTCAAACTTTTTTAACAAATCAAAAACTGAAAAATTGGGTGTGCAAAATTATTCAGCCCTCTTAAGTTAATACTTTGTAGCGCCAGCTTTTGCTGCGATTACAGCTGTAAGTCGCTTGGGGTATGTCTCTATCAGTTTTGCACATCGAGAGACTGACATTTTTTCCCATTCCTCCTTGCAAAACAGCTCGAGCTCAGTGAGGTTGGATGGAGAGCATTTGTGAACAGCAGTTTTCAGTTCTTTCCACAGATTCTCGATTGGATTCAGGTCTGGACTTTGACTTGGCCATTCTAACACCTGGATATGTTTATTTTTGAACCATTCCATTGTAGATTTTGCTTTATGTTTTGGATCATTGTCTTGTTGGAAGACAAATCTCCGTCCCAGTCTCAGGTCTTTTGCAGACTCCATCAGGTTTTCTTCCAGAATGGTCCTGTATTTGGCTCCATCCATCTTCCCATCAATTTTAACCATCTTCCCTGTCCCTGCTGAAGAAAAGCAGGCCCAAACCATGATGCTGCCACCACCATGTTTGACAGTGGGGATGGTGTGTTCAGCTGTGTTGCTTTTACGTCAAACATAACGTTTTGCATTGTTGCCAAAAAGTTCAATTTTGGTTTCATCTGACCAGAGCACCTTCTTCCACATGTTTGAAGCCTGAAATGTGGCAAAAGGTCGCAAAGTTCAAGGGGGCCGAATACATTCGCAAGGTACTGTAATACTGTACACTTTCTTGAATTTGTTCTGGATTTGGGGACTGTGAAAAGACCCCTGGTGGCATGTCTGGTGGGATAAGTGTGTGTCTCAGAGCTGTGTGTAAGTTGACTACGCAAACAATTTGGGATTTTCAACACATTAATGTTTCTTATTAAAAGAAGAAGTGATGCAGTGTCTCTACTCAACTCTTAGCCAAGAGTGACTAGCATACATGGTATTTATATCAGCTCTCTGATTACAATGAAGAGCAAGACGTGATGCTCTGTTCTGGGCCAGCTGCAGATTAATTAGGTCTTTCCTTGCAGCACTGGACCACACAACTGGACAATAATCAAGATAAGACAAAACTAGAGCCTGCAGAACTTGCTTTTTGGAGTGTGGTGACAAAAAAGCACAGTATCTCTTTATTACAGACCTCTCCTCATTTTTACAACCATTGAATCCATAAGTTTTGACCATGACAGTTTACAATCTAAGGTAACGCCAAGTAATTTAGTCTCCTAAACTTGTTCAACAGCCACACCATTCATTACCAGGTTCAGTTGAGGGAATGATTAGTACCAAATACAATGCTTTTAGTTTTAGAGATTCTCAGGACCGGTTTATTACTGGCCACCCATTCCAAAACAGACTGCAACTCTTTGTTAATGGTTTCAGTGACTTCATTAGCTGTGGTTGCTGATGCGTACAGTACATACATTCATACATACATACATACATACATACACACACATACATACATACATATATATACACATACATACAATATACACACACATATACATACATATATATATATATATATATATATATATACACATATATATATATATATATATATATATACAGTGCCTTGCGAAAGTATTCGGCCCCCTTGAACTTTGCGACCTTTTGCCACATTTCAGGCTTCAAACATAAAGATATAAAACTGTATTTTTTTGTGAAGAATCAACAACAAGTGGGACACAATCATGAAGTGGAACGACATTTATTGGATATTTCAAACTTTTTTAACAAATCAAAAACTGAAAAATTGGGCGTGCAAAATTATTCAGCCCCTTTACTTTCAGTGCAGCAAACTCTCTCCAGAAGTTCAGTGAGGATCTCTGAATGATCCAATGTTGACCTAAATGACTAATGATGATAAATACAATCCACCTGTGTGTAATCAAGTCTCCGTATAAATGCACCTGCACTGTGATAGTCTCAGAGGTCCGTTAAAAGCGCAGAGAGCATCATGAAGAACAAGGAACACACCAGGCAGGTCCGAGATACTGTTGTGAAGAAGTTTAAAGCCGGATTTGGATACAAAAAGATTTCCCAAGCTTTAAACATCCCAAGGAGCACTGTGCAAACGATAATATTGAAATGGAAGGAGTATCAGACCACTGCAAATCTACCAAGACCTGGCCATCCCTCTAAACTTTCAGCTCATACAAGGAGAAGACTGATCAGAGATGCAGCCAAGAGGCCCATGATCACTCTGGATGAACTGCAGAGATCTACAGCTGAGGTGGGAGACTCTGTCCATAGGACAACAATCAGTCGTATATTGCACAAATCTGGCCTTTATGGAAGAGTGGCAAGAAGAAAGCCATTTCTTAAAGATATCCATAAAAAGTGTCGTTTAAAGTTTGCCACAAGCCACCTGGGAGACACACCAAACATGTGGAAGAAGGTGCTCTGGTCAGATGAAACCAAAATTGAACTTTTTGGCAACAATGCAAAACGTTATGTTTGGCGTAAAAGCAACACAGCTGGACACACCATCCCCACTGTTAAACATGGTGGTGGCAGCATCATGGTTTGGGCCTGCTTTTCTTCAGCAGGGACAGGGAAGATGGTTAAAATTGATGGGAAGATGGATGGAGCCAAATACAGGACCATTCTGGAAGAAAACCTGATGGAGTCTGCAAAAGACCTGAGACTGGGACGGAGATTTGTCTTCCAACAAGACAATGATCCAAAACATAAAGCAAAATCTACAATGGAATGGTTCAAAAATAAACATATCCAGGTGTTAGAATGGCCAAGTCAAAGTCCAGACCTGAATCCAATCGAGAATCTGTGGAAAGAACTGAAAACTGCTGTTCACAAATGCTCTCCATCCAACCTCACTGAGCTCGAGCTGTTTTGCAAGGAGGAATGCGAAAAAATGTCAGTCTCTCGATGTGCAAAACTGATAGAGACATACCCCAAGCGACTTACAGCTGTAATCACAGCAAAAGGTGGCGCTACAAAGTATTAACTTAAGGGGGCTGAATAATTTTGCACGCCCAATTTTTCAGTTTTTGATTTGTTAAAAAAGTTTGAAATATCCAATAAATGTCGTTCCACTTCATGATTGTGTCCCACTTGTTGTTGATTCTTCACAAAAAAATACAGTTTTATATCTTTATGTTTGAAGCCTGAAATGTGGCAAAAGGTCGCAAAGTTCAAGGGGACCGAATACTTTCGCAAGGCACTGTATATATATATATATATATATGTATACATACATACATGCACATACACATATATACACACATACATACATACATACACACACACGCGCGCGCGCACACACACACACACACCATTACATATAATTATTATTATAATACCGGTGTCAATAAAATTAAGAATAGTTGTAAACAAATTAATAAGAATGGAATAAGATTGCACATAAAATAAGTACTATACTATCTATGGAGGAAGGAATGGAGAGTACCAGGCCTGCTGCACCAGTAAAGTTCATCATGATGTGTCTTCTGCCCCGGGATGGGGGGGCCATGTGGTGATAGAACATCCCAGATAATCACACCCAACCCGGTGAATCTTGTCTGCGACCGCCAACCGCTGTGTTGATATGCCAGTGCTCCAGGCCGGTGGAAGTGGATATTTCCCTGAGAAAGCATCACGCTTTCATAGCCTCCTTGTCCCAGATAATACTGTATGTGCTTCAGCCAAATATTGTAATATAGCCTGGTCCCAGATCTGTCCCAGATATATACAGTGTGCTTCAGCCAAGTCCTCTGCTCTGACTACTGTTGTCATGTTTGGCATCACCATGAACGAACATAACAGAGAGGATCTATACAGATCTGGGACCAGGCTCTTTGTACCGTATTCCGTAAGAAGAGACCCAACATTAATGGCCATGACCTGAAAACATACTGTGTCTGTCTCCCCATCTCTCTACAAAAACACATCCATGGAAAATCCAGGAACATATGTCTATGTCAGTACTCCTGAGGGTTTGGCAGCTTCATTCCTGGGCTCTGGTGTCAGCTGCCTGCAGGGTGTGAAACCAGGGGGTGGTGGGTGTCACTACCTGACACCTCTCATCATAATCACCTGCATAAATTAAAAGGTACAGTGTGTTGCTAAAGATGATATTGCGGTTTTCCCCCATTGCCAACTAATGAAACAAGAGTCAGTATCAAATATACTGTATGGAAGAGCACACTCACATAGACAGATTCATGAATACCAAAGCTCAAAAGTACAGTACAAGGCAATACGTTTATACTTTATAGACTGAAAATTACAGAACAGAGCAGTACATAAACAGACAAACATACCAACAAACATACAGACAGACACACACACACCAACCCTAGGTCCTTCTGCATTCCTGGTCGGTCATAAAAAGTGGGATTGGAGTTTGGCATCTGGCCCAGACCATGAGATCATGTGATATAATCCCCATGGCAACCACTACACCTCAACATAAGCAGACAGACTGACACACGCACGCATGGATGTCTTCCCAGACAGACCCCTCAAGCCAAACCTAACAGGACCTCTGTGTAGAGGTGTCTTTTCTGTCTTTCCTCTCCTCTCAGGGGGACGTAGCCCTCCGTCCCTCTGTCAACAGCTTGTGTCATGCTACTTGAGCGAGATTCGACGAGGAGGAGGAGGTTTGGATGTTTGCATCCAGCACAGGGTTGTGTTGTATTTTCATGTGTCTTGTAATTCATCATCAGGTTTCACCCCTCGTCCTCTCTCTTTCTGGGGACCCTTGGGACTGTGTTGCACTAAAGTACGTGTCATGTCATATGTCACTGTGTGTCTACTCTGTACTCTGGGGCTCATGAAGTTGGGATCATTCTTGGTATGAGTTGTAGCCATGCCGGCTTGAAGGTTATGTTATAATTCAATGAGCTATACTGTAGGTGTGGTGACAGAAATTATAATGTTGTGACGCAATATAGTTAAAGTTCACTCATGACAATCTCAAGATGCACTCCTGCAAATTAAAACATTTAAAAGTCAACACTTGGTTATCTCTAGATAACTAACGTTGATTTGATTGCATCACTTGGAGCACTGCAAAGCACTGTGGCTTAGTATTTACACTCCCTGCTATAGGCCCACACGACAGCAACGGAAATGTAGGTCTACAACAACGTCATATATAGAGGGGTTTTAAAATAGCATACTTTATGGCTGTACTAAAACATCCTGTTTGCCTGACCCGCTCCTGAACATCTCTCTGGTCAGCATGGAGGAATTACAGCCGTGTGTCCCCAGCAATTGATTTATCTCAGAGTTGTGGAATTCCCAAATGAGTTCTCTGTTGTAGCAGGAAACTCGGGGAATGGTTTTATTGCCCTGCGCCCCATCCACTTCAGAGTCTGAACTGTGATCGCTGCCCGTAACCAAGGAGATCACCCTGCTGTTTGTAAACAATTCATTTTCTAGGGGCTGGCGCTGGATGGAAAAGCCTGTAGGCCTTTCCCACTTTCAAGTTCACAGTATTTGGAGAGAAAAGTAGCCCTTATTCGCTACTAACACGCTAATAACCACACAAGCACAAACACTAACTGAAATTAACACTAACTTTAACATAATAACAAGTGTAGATAGTTGGCATGTTGGAATTCAGGATGGGAATTTCCAGATGATTAAGAAACTCCATAGGCACAGCTATAAACAGTTAGGAGGTAGTACTCCGTGCATGACTGTGGTATGCACAGTGTCCCGGGCCAAGGAGCTGGTGTGAAATACTTTAGGAGAGTGATAAAGCTGAGTCATGGAGTAGAGTATAAAGCATCATGGATGATTGATGATGGTCAAATACAGAAGGACAGTAAGGTGGCATCAAGGCTACGCCTCAGCTGCTAACTGTCCTGTATCACTTAGGTTACACATCGGCTGCTAACCGTCCTGTATCACTAGGTTACACATCGGCTGTTAACTGTCCTGTATCACTAAATTACACATTGGCTGCTAACTGTCCTGTATCACTTAGGTTACACATCGGCTGCTAACTGTCCTGTATCACTTAGGTTACACATCGGCTGCTAACCGTCCTGTATCACTAGGTTACACATCGGCTGTTAACTGTCCTGTATCACTAAATTACACATTGGCTGCTAACTGTCCTGTATCACTAGGTTACACATCGGCTGCTAACTGTCCTGTATCACTAGGTTACACATCGGCTGCTAACTGTCCTGTATCAGTAGGTGACACATCGGCTGCTAACTGTCATGTATCACTAAGATACGCCTTGGCTGCTAACTGTCCTGTATCACTAAGATACGCCTTGGCTGCTAACTGTCCTGTATCACTAAGATACACCTTGGCTGCTAACTGTCCTGTATCACTAGGTTACACATCGGCTGCTAACTGTCCTGTATCACTAGGTTACACATCAGCTGCTAACTGTCCTGTATCACTAGGTTACACATCGGCTGCTAACTGTCCTGTATAACTAAGATACACCTTGGCTGCTAACTGTCCTGTATCACTAAGATACACCTTGGCTGCTAACTGTCCTGTATCACTAGGTTACGCCTTGGCTGCTAACTGTCCTGTATCACTAAGATACACCTTGGCTGCTAACTGTCCTGTATCACTAGGTTACGCCTCGGCTGCTAACTGTACTGTATCACTAGGTTACAGATCGGCTGCTAACTGTACTGTATCACTAGGTTACACATCGGCTGCTAACTGTACTGTATCACTAGGTTACACATCGGCTGCTAACTGTCCTGTATCACTAGGTTATGCCTTGGCTGCTAACTGTACTGTATCACACTAGGAGACCACAACGTACACACACCGGTGTCTGTGTCTGTCTGTGTCAGTGTCAGTGCATAGGTCAAGTCAGAGAGGATAGGCAGGGATGAATCTCCCATTGTCCCATTGTGATAAACAACAATACAATGTGAAGCAGAGAATACTAACAGTCTTAACAAACTGAGGATGGGAATCTGTTACCTCCGGCATTTAGACTGGAGGTATAACATCCAGTAACAAATAAGAGATAGCTCTCGTAAATCATTGCACAAAAAGGTCATCTACGATTACATAGTTGAACAACTGACGTGAATGATCATTTATCCACCCCTGCCTGCATTCAGGCTTCTTACACAATGCTCTGAGTCTGAAAGAGAGGGAGAGGAGAAGAGTAATCTGATCTGGTTTTACATCGCAGTGACTTTCTAGTGCTCTCTTTCCTAGACTTACAGTACATTGTGTTGTAGCGTACCATACTGTCTGTCCTATTCTTTGACCACTCTAGTTCCTGATCATGTCTCCTGAGAAAAATGCTATAGCCTACACTATGGAAATAGAACACTGGAATGTGCAATTAAAGAGTACAAATGCAAGTGCTGAAATGGCTGATAGAAGTGATGTAACTCTGTGTGTTGGATGTATCATGGTGTCCATCAGCTGACACCCCTAGATCAGGGGTGTCAAACTCATTCCATGGAGGGCCTAGTGTCTGCTGGTTTTTGGTTTCCTCTTTCAATTAAGACCTAGACAACAAGGTGTGGGGAGTTCCTTATTAAATAATGACCTTCATCAATGATGTACAAGGGAGGAGCGAAAACACGCAGACACTTGGTCCTCTGTGGAATGAGTTTGACAACTGTGTTTTAGAGATTTCAGGATCAGTTGACTGTGGTGTGTTATCTAAACAGATGGATTAGAGACTAGCCTATATGATCAGATATCCAAACAGAGGGATTAGAGACTAGCCTATATGATCAGATATCCAAACAGAGGGATTAGAGGGTAACCTATAGTTAGATATCTAAACAGATGGATTAGAGGGTAACCTATAGTTAGATATCTAAACAGATGGATTAGAGGGTAACCTATAGTTAGATATCTAAACAGAGGGATTAGAGGGTAGCATATATGATCAGATATCTAAACAGAGTGATTAGAGGATAGCCTATATGATCAGATATCTAAACAGAGGGATTAGAGGATAACCTATATGATCAGATATCTAAACAGATGGATTAGAGGGTAGCATATAGTTAGATATCTAAACAGGGGGATTATAGGGTAGCATATATGATCAGATATCTAAACAGATGGATTAGAGGGTAACCTATAGCTAGATATCTAAACAGAGGGATTAGAGGGTAGCATATATGATCAGATATCTAAACAGAGGGATTAGAGGATAGCCTATATGATCAGATATCTAAACAGAGAGATTAGAGGGTAACCTATAGCAATGGATATCTAAACAGAGAGATTAGAGGGTAACCTATAGCAATGGATATCTATACAGATGGGGAGGCAGGGTAGCCTAGTGGTTAGAGCGTTGGACTAGTAAACCGGAAGGTTGCAAGTTCAAACCCCTGAGCTAATAAGGTACAAATCTGTCGTTCTGCCCCTGAACAGGCAGTTAACCTGTTCAGGGGCCGTCATTGAAAATAAGAATTTGTTCTTAACTGACTTGCCTAGTTAAATAAAGGTAAAAAATAAATTACACATCGGCTGGATTAGAGGGCAGACTATAGTTAGATATCTAAACAGGGGGATTAGAGGGTAACCTATAGCACCGGATATCTAAACAGAGGGATTAGAGGGTAACCTATAGCTAGATATCTAAACAGATGGATTAGATATCTAAACAGAGGGATTAGAGGGTAACCTATATGATCAGATATCTAAACAGATGGATTAGAGGGTAACCTATAGCTAGATATCTAAACAGATGGATTAGATATCTAAACAGAGGGATTAGAGGGTAACCTATATGATCAGATATCTAAACAGATGGATTAGAGGGTAACCTATAGCACCGGATATCTAAACAGAGAGATTAGAGGGTAACCTATATGATCAGATATCTAAACAGAGAGATTAGAGGGTAACCTATAGCTAGATATCTAAACAGAAGGATTAGAGGGTAGCCTATAGCACCGGATATCTAAACAGAGGGATTAGAGGGTAGCCTATATGATCAGATATCTAAACAGATGGATTAGAGGGTAACCTATAGCTAGATATCTAAACAGATGGATTAGATATCTAAACAGAGGGATTAGAGGGTAACCTATATGATCAGATATCTAAACAGATGGATTAGAGGGTAACCTATAGCACCGGATATCTAAACAGAGAGATTAGAGGGTAACCTATATGATCAGATATCTAAACAGAGAGATTAGAGGGTAACCTATAGCTAGATATCTAAACAGATGGATTAGAGGGTAACCTATAGCTAGATATCTAAACAGATGGATTAGAGGGTAACCTATAGTTAGATATCTAAACAGATGGATTAGAGGGTAACCTATATGATCAGATATCTAAACAGATGGATTAGAGGGTAACCTATATGATCAGATATCTAAACAGATGGATTAGAGGGTAACCTATAGCTAGATATCTAAACAGATGGATTAGAGGGTAACCTATAGCTAGATATCTAAACAGATGGATTAGAGGGTAACCTATAGTTAGATATCTAAACAGATGGATTAGAGGGTAACCTATATGATCAGATATCTAAACAGATGGATTAGAGGGTAACCTATATGATCAGATATCTAAACAGAGGGATTAGAGGGTAACCTATATGATCAGATATCTAAACAGATGGATTAGAGGGTAACCTATAGCACCGGATATCTAAACAGAGAGATTAGAGTCTAGCCTATAGCTATAGCTAATTTCTTTCAATAAAACACCAAATATGTTGCTCTAGTTTGTTTATAAATCATAAAGGTACTGT
Organism: Oncorhynchus mykiss; assembly: GCF_057628025.1. Taxonomy (NCBI): domain Eukaryota; kingdom Metazoa; phylum Chordata; class Actinopteri; order Salmoniformes; family Salmonidae; genus Oncorhynchus; species Oncorhynchus mykiss. The sequence continues at coordinate 5,500,930 of NC_143028.1, forward strand.
ATACTAGCTGAAGTGTACATAAAACTATAATATTTATTACACAGCGTTTTGTGAACAGGTCTCATTACCGTAACACTTTTTCAAATTCCTGTAAAATCTCCAGTCAGTTTTCAATAAAGTTTCATTCCCCCACGATGCGTCATCTAGAGGAGTAGTCCTTAGTTAAGAAAATGTTTTATGCTTATATGCCTTCAGGATGAGGTTCTTATTTTCCAACAGCCCTTTGTTTATATCTTTTTGGGACTTTGAAAACTGTTGCGGTAATGAGAGTTTTGTGGAAATTGTGCTAAAATACATCATGTCTGAACCAAAAAACACAAATAATTATTATGAAAGAGATAAATACAGATCAGGAGAATCTCAGTGATCTAAGAGGAAATTGTCTAAGTGTCTGTGTGCATATGGGTATGTGCATTGCATACGTGTGTGTGCATACTATGTGTGTGTGTGTGTTTGTATGTGTGTGCAAGGGAAAAAGAGGAGTGTGTTAAAAGCACACCTGCATCCTCACCTTTCAACCTCTCTGTTTAACAGCCTCCCCACTCCTTCATTCTCCTGTCCCGCCAACCCTCCTCCCCACGAACGTAAAGTGAAGTCATCACCATAACCCTATCTGTATACCGGGACAGAAAATACTCATTTTAAAGACCATGGACTGACTTCTGGTAAGAAATAAGTTAATGGTAAATACATTGCAGTCTATGGAATGTGTAGAGTGGGCTTGAAATACAATATCCGTCTGTGTTACTCAAACAAGTGTTTCAGGTGGTGTGGGTCCATGTGGGACAGGGCCTACGGTCAGGGTCTGGAGAGCAGAGAGGTTTCATGGGAGGATGGGTTTTGTCTGCCAGGACCACTATGTGTGTCGCGTATAATCATCAAGAGTTAATCGTCACCCAGGAATGTACAGTTGAAGTCGGAAGCTTACATACACCTTAACCAAATACATTTAAACCCAATTTTAAGAATGTGAAATGTCAGAATAATAGTAGAATGATTTATTTCAGCTTTTATTTCTTTCATCACATTTCCAGTGGGTCAGAAGTTTACATACACTCAATTAGTATTTGGTAGCATTGCCTTTAAATTGTTTCACTTGGGTAAAACGTTTCGGGTAGCATAAGTTGGGTGAATTTTGGCTCATTTCTCCTGACAGAGCTGGTGTAACTGAGTCAGGTTTGTAGGCCTCCTTGCTCGCACACGCTTTTTCAGTTCTGCTCACACATCACTGTCAAACGCTCCCTGAAACACTTCAGCGAGCAGGCCTTTCTAATCGACCTGGCCGGGGTATCCTGGAAGGATATTGATCTCATCCCGTCAGTAGAGGATGCCTGGTTATTTTTTTAAATGCATTCCTAAATAAGCATGCCCCATTCAAGAAATGTAGAACCAGGAACAGATATAGCCCTTGGTTCTCCCCAGACCTGACTGCCCTTAACCAACACAAAAACATCCTATGGCGTTCTGCATTAGCATCGAACAGCCCCCGTGATATGCAGCTTTTCAGGGAAGCTAGAAACCATTATACACAGGCAGTTAGAAAAGCCAAGGCTAGCTTTTTCAAGCAGATATTTGCTTCCTGCAACACAAACTCAAAAAAGTTCTGGGACACTGTAAAGTCCATGGAGAAAAATAACACCTCCTCCCAGCTGCCCACTGCACTGAAGATAGGAAACACTGTCACCACTGATAAATCCACTATAATTGAGAATTTCAATAAACATTTTTCTACGGCTGGCCATGCTTTCCACCTGGCTACCCCTACCCCGGTCAACAGCACTGCACCCCCACAGCAACTCGCCCAAGCCTTCCCCATTTCTCCTTCTCCCAAATCCAGTCAGCTGATGTTCTGAAAGACAGGCAAAATCTGGGCCGCCACAAATTAGCCGGGCTAGACAATCTGGACCCTTTCTTTCTAAAATGATCTGCCAAAATTGTTGCCACCCCTATTACTAGCCTGTTCAACCTCTCTTTCGTGTCGTCTGAGATTCCCAAAGATTGGAAAGCAGCTGCGGTCATCCCCCTCTTCAAAGGGGGAAACACTCTTGACCCAAACTGCTATAGACCTATATCTATCCTACCCTGCCTTTCTAAGGTCTTCAAAAGCCAAGTCAACAAACAGATTACCGACCATTTCAAATCTCACCACACCCTTTCTGCTATGCAATCTGGTTTCAGAGCTGGTCATGGGTGCACCTCAGCCACGCTCAAGGTCCTAAACGATATCTTAACCGCCATCAATAAAAACATTACTGTGCAGCCGTATTCATTGATCTGGCCAAGGCTTTCGACTCTGTCAATCACCACATCCTCATCGGCAGACTCGACAGCCTTGGCTTCTCAAATGATTGCCTCGCCTGGTTCACCAACTACTTCTCTGATAGAGATCAGTGTGTCAAATCGGAGGGTCTGTTGTCCGCACCTCTGGCAGTCTCTATGGGGGTGCCACAGGGTTCAATTCTTGGACCGACTCTCTTCTCTGTATACATCAATGATGTCGCTCTTGCTGCTGGTGAGTCTCTGATCCACCTCTACGCAGATGACACCATTCTGTATACTTCTGGCCCTTCTTTGGACACTGTGTTAACAACCCTCCAGGCAAGCTTCAATGCCTTACAACTCTCCTTCTGTGGCCTCCAATTGCTCTTAAATACAAGTAAAACTAAATGCATGCTCTTCAACCGATCGCTGCCTGCACCTGCCCGCCTGTCCAACATCACTACTCTGGACGGCTCTGACTTAGAATACATGGACAACTACAAATACCTACGTGTCTGGTTAGACTGTAAACTCTCCTTCCAGACCCACATCAAACATCTCCAATCCAAAGTTAAATCTAGAATTGGCTTCCTATTTCACAACAAAGCATCCTTCACTCATGCTGCCAAACATACCCTTGTAAAACTGACCATCCTACCAATCCTCGACTTCGGCGATGTCATTTACAAAATAGCCTCCAATACCCTACTCAACAAATTGGATGCAGTCTATCACAGTGCCATCCATTTTGTCACCAAAGCCCCATATACAGTACTACCCACCATTGCGACCTGTACACTCTCGTTTGCTGGCCCTCGCTTCATACTCGTCGCCAAACCCACTGGCTCCATGTCATCTACAAGACCCTGCTAGGTAAAGTCCCCCCTTATCTCAGCTCGCTGGTCACGATAGCATCACCCACCTGTAGCACACCCTCCAGCAGGTATATCTCTCTGGTCACCCCCAAAACCAATTCTTTCTTTGGCCGCCTCTCCTTCCAGTTCTCTGCTGCCAATGACTGGAACGAACTACAAAAATCTCTGAAACTGGAAACATTTATCTCCCTCACTAGCTTTAAGCACCAACTGTCAGAGCAGCTCACAGATTACTGCACCTGTACATAGCCCACCTATAATTTAGCCCAAAACAACTACCTCTTTCCCTACTGAATTTATTTTATTTATTTATTTATTTTGCTCCTTTGCACCCCATTATTTTTATTTCTACTTTGCACATTCTTCCACTGCAAATCTACCATTCCAGTGTTTTGCTTGCTATATTGTATTTACTTTGCCACCATGGCCTTTTTTTGCCTTTACCTCCCTTATCTCACCTCATTTGCTCACATCGTATATAGACTTGTTTCTACTGATTATTGACTGAATGTTTGCTTTACTCCATGTGTAACTCTGTGTCGTTGTATGTGTCAAACTGCTTTGCTTTATCTTGGCCAGGTCGCAATTGTAAATGAGAACTTGTTCTCAACTTGCCTACCTGGTTAAATAAAGGTGGGGGGAAAAAAGAAAAATAAATCATTCTATAGGATTGAGGTCAGGGCTTTGTGATGGCCACTCCAATACCTTGACTTTGTTGTCCTTAAGCTATTTGGCCACAACTTTGGAAGTATGCTTGGGGTCATTGTCCATTTGGAAGACCCATTTGCGACCAAGCTTTAACTTCCTGACTGTTGTCGTGAGATGTTGCTTCAATATATCTACATAATTTTCATTCCTCATGATGCCATCTGTTTTGTGAAGTGCACCAGTCCCTCCTGCAGCAAAGTACCCCCACAACATGATGCTGCCATCCCCGTGCTTCACGGTTGGGGTGGTGTTCTTCGGCTTGCAAGCCTCCCCCTTTTCCCTCCAAACATAACAATGGTCATCATGGCCAAACAGTTCTATTTTTGTTTCATCAGACCAGAGGACATTTCTCCAAAAAGTACAATCTTTGTCCCCATGTGCAGTTGCAAACCGTAGTCTGGCTTTTTTATGGCGGTTTTGGAGCAGTGGCTTTTTCCTTGCTGAGCGGCCTTTCAGGTTATGTCGATATAGGACTTGTTTTACTATGGATATAGATACATTTTGTACCTGTTTCCTCCAGCATCTTCACAAGGTCCTTTGCTGTTGTTCTGGGATTGACTTGCATTTTTCGCACCAAAGTACGTTAATCTCTAGGAGACAGAACTTGTCTCTTTCCTGAGCCGTATGACAGCTGTGTGGTCCCATGGTGTTTATACTTACGTACAATTGTTTGTACAGATGAACGTGATACCTTCAGGTGTTTGGAAATTGCTCCCAAGGATGAACCAGACTTGTGGAGGTCTACAATTTTCTGAGGTCTTGGCTGATTTCTTTTGATTTTCCCATGATGTCAAGCAAAGAGGCACTGAGTTTGAAGGGAGTCCTTGAAATACATCCACGGGTACTCCTCCAATTGACTCAAATTATGTCAATTAGCCTATCAGAAGCTCCTAAAGCCATGACATAATTTTCTGGAATTTTCCAAGCTCTCTCTTTACGAGAGAGAGAGAGAGAGAGAGAGAGAACTATTACTTTGGATGATTAAGCACGTCAGAGAGAGAGTGAGAGGCAGGCAAGGCATCAATGTAAAGGACAGGCGCCTTTGACAAACTTTGTTTCCATTCAGTAAGAGAGAGCCTGAGTCTAGTTCTGCCAGGTCTGTGACCTCATCAAGCCGAGGGCACAGTGCAGCCTTATAAACCCAACCTCACCACCCCCCAAACTCACAGCACTCTTTCCTAGGTCATTACTCTGGTAATAATCACATCAGCATGTCAGGATACTTGTCAAATGATTTTCTAGTCTATTTTAGACTAAGTCTGTGTTGAGGAATGATGACTGTACAGGTATGTTACAGATATGTTACAGGTCTTTCAGGCAAGCTTTGTGTACTGGCTATAGAGGCAGTATCTACAGTACCTACCTGTACTAGGTAATATAATGTGTGTGTGTGTGTGTACTGATATTACTTAAAATGCAAGGTATAGGCCTATAGACATGCACAAGCATGAATCCATGTTGCGTGCATATGGTAATGTCCTCTCTGCCAAAGCAATAGCTAATCCTCTGCAAACAGTATGAAGTGCTGTTTATCATTACATCACCTTTTGGCTGTAATCCTGCTCCTATTGTGGACCTGTAGAAGACTGAGACAATGAGATGTAAAATGCCTGAGCCGGTTTGACACAATGACTGTGTTTGCTTCCCAAATTGTAACCTATTCCCTATGCATTGCACTACTTTTGACTATTGGGCTCTGGTCAAAGGTAGTGCACTATGTTGTTAGTACGGGACCATTTGGGACTCACGCTCTGTGATGTTCAGCTGGCCAGATTAGTAGTAGAACAAATCATGATTAAATGTAATCTCTCTGGGCAGATTCACACACGTTACAAACTCTTTCATTCATAGTGTCACAGAGTATGAATGTCAAACTAGTCTGGTCAGTTTACTACATGGAGGGGAGAAGACTGTCATGGCATTGTGCTTTCTTCAGTGTTCCCACTGGCCACAGACGTCAGTTCAACATCGAGATTTGATTTACATTAGGTTGAGTTGTCAACTAATGTGAGTTAAACAAAACATTTCACCATATCATTGGATTTAGGTTGAAAGGTGGGTAAACAACATTTTTGGTTGAAATGACGTGGAAACAACATTGATTCAACCAGTTTTGCCCATTGGGTTTACTGTAGTGTATGAGTATTTCATAACAATCACCATCCTTATACAGTTGTAGGTGAGTTGACTTTAAAGGTACATTCTGGGGTAGAGGTCTACCGATTATGATTTTTCAACGCTGATACCGATACCGATTATTCCTAGGCCATCATTGAAAATAAGAATTTGTTCTTAACTGACTTGCCTAGGTAAATAAAAAAATAACTAGCTAGCCATTTCACATTGGTTACACCAGCTGATAAGCTTGAAGTCATAAACAGCGCTGTTTTTGCGAAGAGCTGCTGGCAAAACGCACGAAAGTGCTGTTTGAATGAATGATTACGGGCCTGCTGCTGCCTACCATCGCTCAGTCAGACTGCTCTATCAAATCATAGACTTAATTATAACATAATAACACAGAGAAATACGAGCCTTTGGTCATTAATATGATCGAATCCGGAAACTATCATTTAAAAAAAAAAGCTTTATTATTTCAGTGAAATACGGAACCGTTCGGTATTTTATCTAATGAGTGGCATCCCTAAGTCTAAATATTCCTGTTACATTGAAGGTTGTGCAATGTTATGTCATAATTACGTAAAATTCTGGCAAATTAGTTTGCAATGAGCCAGGCGGCCCAAACTGCTGCATATACCCTGACTCTGCGTGCAATGAACGCAAGAGAAATGACACAATTTCACCTGGTTAATATTGCCTGCTAACCTGGATTAGTAGTTATAACTAGTGGTTATGATTGATTGTTTTTTATAAGATAAGTTTAATGCTAGCTAGCAATTTACCTTGGCTTCTACTGCGTTCGCGTAACAGGCAGGCTACTTGTGGAGCGCAATGGTTAGAGCACTGGACCAGTTAACTGTACGGTTGCAAGATTGAATCCCCTGAGCCGACAAGGTGAAAATCTGTCTTCTGCCCCTGAGCAAGTCAGTTAACCCACAGTTCTTAGGCCGTCATTGAAAATAAGAATGTGTTCTTAACTGACTTGCCTGGTTAAATAAAGGTATAAAAAAAATCATTCAATCATTAAAAAATCGGAATTCGGTGCCCAAAAATACCGATTTCCGATTGTTAAGAAGACTTGAAATCGTCCCTAATTAATCGGCCATTCCGATTAATCGGTCGACCTCTATTCTGGGGATTGGGAATCTGTTCAGTGGTCATTTCAATGTTACAGAATGTATCGTTATGAACTCTCCCCAGTATTATACTTGACGTGAAGATTGTTGTTTGCTGTTCAGAACACTATAGAGGAGGGAATGTTCTGGTAAAATAATACCATTGTGGTGCACCTCATCATCATTAGCAGTAGAACAGGCCATGTAAGAGCTCTTACCTCATATGGTGACTAACTAATTGTGTTCTGGCAGATTCCTCTTCACACCTTGGCCAAGCTGACAGGCAGCAAAACAAAGTATGCTCATCGACAAACTATGTTTGTGGTTTCGTACCTAGCGTACGCAGCAACAGTAAAAACCATGTTCACAGTTCATACATAGACTACATCAGCAACAGTAAAACCATGTTCACAGTTCATACATAGACTACATCACAACAGTAAAAACCATGTTCACAGTTCATACATAGACTACATCAGCAACAGTAAAACCATGTTCACAGTTCATAAATAGACTACATCACAACAATAAAACCATGTTCACAGTTCATACATAGACTACATCAGCAACAGTAAAACCATGTTCACAGTTTATACATAGACTACATCACAACAATAAAACCATGTTCACAGTTCATACATAGACTACATCACAACAGTAAAAACCATGTTCACAGTTCATAAATAGACTACATCACAACAGTAAAAACCATGTTCACAGTTCATACATAGACTACATCAGCAACAGTAAAACCATGTTCACAGTTCATACATAGACTACATCACAACAGTAAAAACCATGTTCACAGTTCATACATAGACTACATCAGCAACAGTAAAACCATGTTCACAGTTCATACATAGACTACATCACAACAGTAAAAACCATGTTCACAGTTCATACATAGACTACATCAGCAACAGTAAAAACCATATTCACAGTTCATACATAGACTACATCACAACAATAAAACCATGTTCACAGTTCATACATAGACTAGATCACAACAGTAAAAACCGTGTTCACAGTTCATACATAGACTACATCACAACAGTAAAATCATGTTCACAGTTCATACATAGACTACATCACAACAGTAAAAACCATGTTCACAGTTCATACATAGACTACATCACAACAATAAAAACATGTTTACAGTTCATACATAGACTACATCAGCAACAGTAAAACCATGTTCACAGTTCATACATAGACTACATCACAACAATAAAACCATGTTCACAGTTCATACATAGACTACATCACAACAATAAAACCACGTTCACAGTTCATACATAGACTACATCACAACAGTAAAAACCATGTTCACAGTTCATACATAGACTACATCACAACAATAAAACCATGTTCACAGTTCATACATAGACTACATCACAACAGTAAAAACCATGTTCACAGTTCATACATAGACTACATCAGCAACAATAAAACCATGTTCACAGTTCATACATAGACTACATCACAACAATAAAACCATGTTCACAGTTCATACATAGACTACATCACAACAGTAAAAACCATGTTCACAGTTCATACATAGACTACATCACAACAATAAAACCATGTTCACAGTTCATACATAGACTACATCACAACAGTAAAACCATGTTCACAGTTCATACATAGACTACATCACAACAATAAAACCATGTTCATAGTTCATACATAGACTACATCACAACAGTAAAAACCATGTTCACAGTTCATACATAGACTACATCACAACAATAAAACCATGTTCACAGTTCATACATAGACTACATCACAACAATAAAACCATGTTCACAGTTCATACATAGACTACATCACAACAATAAAAACATGTTCACAGTTTATACATAGACTACATCACAACAATAAAACCAGGTTCACAGTTCATACATAGACTACATCACAACAGTAAAAACCATGTTCACAGTTCATACATAGACTACATCAGCAACAGTAAAACCATGTTCACAGTTCATACATAGACTACATCAGCAACAATAAAACCATGTTCACAGTTCATACATAGACTACATCACAACAGTAAAAACCATGTTCACAGTTCATACATAGACTACATCACAACAGTAAAAACCATGTTCACAGTTCATACATAGACTACATCACAACAATAAAACCATGTTCACAGTTCATACATAGACTACATCAGCAACAGTAAAAACCATGTTCACAGTTCATACATAGACTACATCACAACAATAAAACCATGTTCACAGTTCATACATAGACTACATCACAACAATAAAACCAGGTTCACAGTTCATACATAGACTACATCAGCAACAGTAAAAACCATGTTCACAGTTCATACATAGACTACATCACAACAATAAAACCATGTTCACAGTTCATACATAGACTACATCACAACAATAAAACCAGGTTCACAGTTCATACATAGACTACATCACAACAGTAAAAACCATGTTCACAGTTCATACATAGACTACATCAGCAACAGTAAAACCATGTTCACAGTTCATACATAGACTACATCAGCAACAATAAAACCATGTTCACAGTTCATACATAGACTACATCACAACAGTAAAAACCATGTTCACAGTTCATACATAGACTACATCACAACAGTAAAAACCATGTTCACAGTTCATACATAGACTACATCACAACAATAAAACCATGTTCACAGTTCATACATAGACTACATCAGCAACAGTAAAAACCATGTTCACAGTTCATACATAGACTACATCACAACAATAAAACCATGTTCACAGTTCATACATAGACTACATCACAACAATAAAACCAGGTTCACAGTTCATACATAGACTACATCACAACAATAAAACCATGTTCACAGTTCATACATAGACTACATCACAACAATAAAACCATGTTCACAGTTTATACATAGACTACATCACAACAATAAAACCATGTTCACAGTTCATACATAGACTACATCACAACAATAAAAACATGTTCACAGTTTATACATAGACTACATCACAACAATAAAACCAGGTTCACAGTTCATACATAGACTACATCACAACAGTAAAAACCATGTTCACAGTTCATACATAGACTACATCACAACAATAAAACCATGTTCATAGTTCATACATAGACTACATCACAACAGTAAAACCATGTTCACAGTTCATACATAGACTACATCACAACAGTAAAAACCATGTTCACAGTTCAAACATAGACTACATCAGCAACAATAAAACCATGTTCACAGTTCATACATAGACTACATCACAACAGTAAAATGATGTTCACAGTTCATACATAGACTACATCACAACAATAAAAACATGTTTACAGTTCATACATAGACTACATCAGCAACAGTAAAACCATGTTCACAGTTCATACATAGACTACATCACAACAATAAAACCATGTTCACAGTTCATACATAGACTACATCACAACAATAAAACCACGTTCACAGTTCATACATAGACTACATCACAACAGTAAAAACCATGTTCACAGTTCATACATAGACTACATCACAACAGTAAAAACCATGTTCACAGTTCATACATAGACTACATCAGCAACAGTAAAAACATGTTCACAGTTCATACATAGACTACATCACAACAGTAAAAACCATGTTCACAGTTCATACATAGACTACATCACAACAGTAAAAACCATGTTCACAGTTCATACATAGACTACATCACAACAGTAAAAACCATGTTCACAGTTCATACATAGACTACATCACAACAGTAAAAACCATGTTCACAGTTCATACATAGACTACATCACAACAATAAAACCATGTTCACAGTTCATACATAGACTACATCAGCAACAGTAAAAACCATGTTCACAGTTCATACATAGACTACATCACAACAGTAAAACCATGTTCACAGTTCATACATAGACTACATCACAACAGTATAACCATGTTCACAGTTCATACATAGACTACATCACAACAGTAAAAACCATGTTCACAGTTCATACATAGACTACATCACAACAATAAAACCATGTTCACAGTTCATACATAGACTACATCACAACAGTAAAAACCATGTTCACAGTTCATACATAGACTACATCAGCAACAATAAAAACCATGTTCACAGTTCATACATAGACGACATCACAACAGTAAAACCATGTTCACAGTTCATACATAGACGACATCAGCAGTTCCATAACTGGTGTTTTAGTTTTGTGCTCTTCTGAGAAGTTCAGAGATAATTCCAAAAACATCATCATCTCAAACCGTGCTTTCATTTGGCTTGCTTGAATAACTGGTACTTTCCAGCAAAGGTCTCTCTTTGCACATTCTTGTTCATTTTTGTTTACTTTATTGTTGGACTATTACATGATCTGGAGGGAGTGAAATGGGTGAGAGCTTCCAATTGGAAAGTAGGCTCTAAAAATAAAGTGTTACCAACGTTTCTCTGAAAGTAGTGTACAAAGCCAGTATAGATGTGCCAAAGGGAGTAATCCAGCCTAGGATTGGAACCCTAGATTCTCCCAGTGAGAGGTTCTAAACAGAAGTATAGTTCTCTCACAGTATAGGTTTCCCAGCACTCCTACGTCTAACCATTACAGTCATGGAACAGGACAGCCTGTGTGACTGTCAAACCCAACACTGACCAGTAGCGTGGGCCCTCGGCAATGTTTACTCTCAAAACACACAGCTTTGTCAGGGAAGTGAGCGAACAACAGCCAGAGTTGATATGGAGACATGCCAGACGCTCCACTCCAGCCAGCTCTATTTCAGTCTCACACAAACACACACAGCACAGCAGAGAACACTGGGGCATATCTGAGCTCTGATGACAGTCAATCAAGAAGAGTGTTAGATATTATTATACACTCACTGAGCACTCTGCAATCGTCAGGTTTGGCACTTTGGCAGTACACACTTAGAAAAGGGGTTCTTCGGCTGTCCCCATAGGAGAACCCTTTTTGGTTCCAGGTAGAACCCTTTTGGGTTCCATGTAGAACTCTCTGTGGAAATTGTTCTTCATGGAACCAAAAAGGGTTCTTCAAAGGGTTCTCCTATGGGGACAGCCAAACACAGTGACCCGGGTTGAACTCTTTAGAGGTGTTGCGTAACCAACTCCTTGTCGACCTGGATCCCAGCTGTGCCCTTTGTCTGTTTGAACAGCTCAAATGTTGCAAGACTAACTGTGAGTAATAGCTGCAATCCATTAGGGCCAAACAGGGCCTGATTGCTTTAGTGTCTACTGTGGCACAGTTTACTCATCAACAGAACCCTGATGAAGGTTTACGGAATTACACGCTATCCTCCTGGGACGAGTGCATTGTGATGGTGTAAGCAAACCCTCACTAACGGATATGGCTGCTCTCTGCTCTCGCCTGGAGCCCAGATCTCTGAGTTTAGATCTGTTCAAGCAGACTGCTGCTTGCGGCGATGACATCATCCCCGAATCATTCCGTGCCTTGCATGTGTACATATGCAGTCAAACAGCTATCCCTCTTACTCATAAACTGTCAGCCAGGCCACTAATACAACTGGTGATGTAATGAATGATTCAAGGCGTTTTTCTTTTCATCCTCAGATCAAACACACAGAACAGAGATTGGCCTATGCCTATTAAGGATTTGTATTCACAATCACTTTTTCATCAAGGTGCATGTTTACCTTTCCCGGTACTATATAACGCAGAAAACGATAAATGACACAGTGAATGGAGCTTAAGACTGTCGGACCATTCATGGCTTCATCATTGTCATGAGTCAGTGATTTAACTAAACCACAATGATACAGAGCCTGGACGACTGAGCTTCGGGGCTGAATAAAACAAATCACTCCCTTCACACAGCTGTCGCCTGCCTCAACCCACCAACCCTTTACCCCACGGCTACACCCAACCCCACCCCATCCCATCTATCAATCTCCTTCCACTATGTTCCTTCCTGTTCCCCCTGCAGGTAAAAAACCATGCGTTCCCGTAGCAACAGCCTAGAGGACACAGCAAAGGCCAAGCTGGCTCAGCACCAGGCACGATCGCAGCGGCGGGCCACAGAACGTGAGGAGCCCCAGGGTAGGGGTGCAGGACAGGCCAGGCACAGGGAGCCCCCCGATGACACAGGCACAAACACAGGCACTGTCCAGAGGAAGGAAAAGGAGGGCAGCGGCAGCAGTGGGAGTGGCAGTGCCAGCAGTAACAGTCGGAGGGAGAAGGCAGCAGGAGGGAAGACCAGGGACCTCTCCCGAGACGACCTTCTGTTCCTTCTCTCCATGCTAGAAGGAGAACTGCAGGTGAGGAGAGACTGTGGGACTGGCCAGGGTTTGGATGGTTTTGGGTTGTTTGGTGAGGAGAGACTAGGAGACTGGGCAAGGGTTTGGCTGGTTCTGGGTTATCTGGTGAGGAGAGGCAGATCACTTGGCTTCTTGGTAATACTAAACCATGGGTAGTCTAGCTATCATGCTCATAGAACTGTGTCCTCTTCTCTCTCCCTCTCTCTCTCCCCCCTACCACAGGCCAGAGACGAGGTGATCACAGTGTTGAAGGCTGAGAAGATTGACTTGGCCCTCTTGGAGGCCCAGTATGGATTCGTCACCCCACAGAAGGTCCTTCAGGCCCTGCAGAGAGACACCGTCCAGAGCAAGGCTGAGAGCTTCCAGGAGGACATCTACGAGAGGCCCATGGCTGAGGTAGCACAGTCTCAACATTCAATACAGCAGCTCAGTAAAGTCTGGGGTCAGTAGCACCCTGATAAGACGACTTGGAAGTGTTGAGACTTCAGCTACAGTATATAGGCGGCAGGTAGCCTAGCGGTTAAGAGCATTGGGCCAGTAACAGAAAGGTGGCTGGTTTGAATCCCCAAGCCGACTAGGTGAAAAATCTGTTGATGTGCCCGTGAGCAAGGCACTTAACCCTAATTGCTCCTGTAAGTCGCTGTGGATAAGAGTCTGCTAAAATGTATATGAAGTAGCTACTTTGTAGGTTCAAAGATACATTTTTGTGTTTTTGTCTCATGACTGGACAATCACATTTGAAAATACATTAATACATCCGATATCACCTCACATAGAGGTGACAGGAAGTGTATTTGGAGTGGTCAGTAAACGCTCTGGTCTCTCCTAGCTGGACAAGCTGGTGGAGAAGCAGAGGGAGACCCACCGTCGCATGCTGGAGCAGCTGCTGCTGACTGAGCAGTCCCACAAGCGCGCCCTGTACAAGCTGGACGACGAGAAGAGGAACCATGGAGACTTCATGAGGAAGAGTGACGAGTTCACCAACCTGCTGGAGCAGGAACGAGAAAGGTCTGTTTCTTGCTCTGTTTCTCAACACTTAACAAACATACATGTGCAAAGGCAGGCAAACACGCATGTATGCACACACACACACACACACACACACACACAGAGCTGAGCACGCTCCTCAGAAAGGCTCCTCAAGGGGTTGAATGAATGATCTTGAAATGAACACCTACATGCCAAAATCTTTATGGATGGTTTGTATTTACTGTTTTCACATAGAAAGGAGGGACTTAAAACCAAACGCTTGATAAATAATTCAATACATCAGTATCAGGTTGCCTTTGATTGGTAATCCCCTTATAAATGACGTGGCTGTATTATAACCCAGGTTGTGTTGAGACATGTTGTCGTAAGACGACAGAGTGATGCATAATGCCAGAAGAAACTTTACTCATTGGCTTCCAAAGAACAATAACCCAACCCTGAATAGCTGCTATAGACAGACTCCTACTGATGTTTGTGTAGGCTAGATATTAGAGTAATACGTGTTCTTTACGGTTGGCTGGTATTTACCTGGAATTTAGAAGGACATTATGAATAGCAGACTGTAGTTACATACAGAGAAACACTTTCTTGAAGGTTCCCCGTTTTACACACGTTTAGCTTTCATCCAGGGTTCTGCAACTGTGATAATTGAACTGTAATATACTCTATGGATAATATTACAGCAAATGAATGGGCATGCCAAGGAGATGTCCAAAACAAACACTACATTACACTTTATACACATTAACAGACCATCTGACAGAGTACAGAGTTCCCCTATTATAGACATTAATTGTGTCGTAACTCAAACATGACCCAGACTCTTTTTGGTACTTAGAAACTCGACCATAGTGTTCAGATCGGGTGTGTTGAAGTCAAACCCGATGACTTGGCCCAAAATTAAACTGCCTTTGCCCTTGTTATAAGCAACATCTCTCTCTCTCTCTCTCTCTCTCTCTCTCTCTCTCTCTCTCTCTCTCTCTCTCTCTCTCTCTCTCTCTCTCTCTCTCTCTCTCTCTCTCTCTCTCTCTCTCTCTCTCTCTCTCTCTCTCTCTCTCTCTCTCTCTCTCTCTCTCTCTCTCTCTCTCTCTCTCTCTCTCTCTCTCTCTCTCTCTCTCTCTCTCTCTCTCTCTCTCTCTCTCTCTCTCTCTCTGCAAATACGTACTCTGTCAGATTCTCTGTGTCAATAGTAATGTCTTTATATGGCAATGTCAGTCAGTGCGAAGTGAAGTCAGAGAGATCTGGCTTAAGTTTATCCACCCTGACAGAGAACTTTCAAGCCCTAACAGGGAGTTCACCTTCTGACTGAGGCTATGCCTTCCTGTAGAGACATCCATCATTGTAAATCTGTGTAAAACGGACTAGACTGTACCATACAGGTATAGTATGACCTTCTCCCTCCATCTCTCCCTCCATCCATCTCTCCCTCTAGCCGCCCCTGCTGCCTCAGCCAGATTCATTCACACGTCCACCAAATCACTTCAGAGAGGGAGAGATTTGGCCATTAGCCCGGTCCAGAATGAAGTGCCCTAATTATGATGACCGCATTATCAGAACCTCTCTGGGTTGGTCGGTGTGTTTGGCTTGGCGGCCACGGCCTGGGCCTGCAGCACTGGGCTCAGTCACGATTCAGAGGAGTGTGTCAGGAAGTGTTGAAGTGCCATGATAAATATCCTTCCATCCAGGGTTCACGTTAATTACTCTGTGAGAACAAGGTGAAAGATTTATACGTGAGAGAAAGAACACAATGGCCTAGGAGGAAAAGCGCATTAATCATACTGCATGTTCAACAAGATGTCAGGTCGCCATGGTAATGACTAAAGTTTGGCCATAGCTTTGTAGACTAGAGGACATCCAGATTTGGGTTTGAGTGAGTAAACTGTAAAGAAAGTAGAGCTGAAAGTTTTCTTCTACGTCTGCCTTCGTCATCTGTCTTCGCTCAGAGACCGGCTGGAGCAGAACTAGAGCAACAAGTGAAGTGCTTGGGGAACAAGTGTAGAGTAAAGGTGGGTGTCTCTGAGGTGTTGTTTTACCTCATCTAATCCCTGGTTGTTTGTCTAGACCAGTGGTTCCCAAACGTTTTATAGTCCCGTACCACTTCAAACATTCAACCTCCAGCTGCGTACCCTCTCTAGCACCAGGGTCAGCGCACTCTCAAATGCTGTTTTTTTGCCATAATTGTAAGCCTGCCACACACACACTATGCAATGCATTTATTAAACATAAGAATGAGTGTGAGTTTTTGTCACAACCCGGCTGTGACAAAAATGTGCCTGTATTTCGTTTTCATGTTAGGGAGGGCCGAGAATCCACTCTCACATGGGTACGCAAAGGGCATCAGTGCCTTAACAGCGCAATTTTCCAAGGCAGGATACTCTGAGCGCTGCCAATCCAGAAATCTGGCGGTGGCTTCTGATTAAATAACATTTTCACAGAACCGCTTGGTGAAATTTCGATAGGGCTCTCTTGTTCAGATATCGTTAAGTGGACTGGAGGCAGGGCATGAAAGGGATAACGAATGTGTGTCATCCGTTTCGCGAAAGTACCTGCGTAATTGCTCACCACACTCAACACACTCAAGTGCTTCGCTATATCACATTTGACATTGCCCGTTCATTTGCACACAAAAAATCATACAATGATGGAAAGACCTGTGTGTTGTCCATGTTAATGCAGACAGAGAAGCGCTCCAACTTCTTAATCATAGCCTCAATTTTGTCTCGCACATTGAATATAGTTGCGGAGAGTCCCTGTAATCCTAGATTCAGATCATTCAGGCGAGAAAAAAACATCCCCCAGATAGGCCAGTCGTGTGAGAAACTCGTCATCATGCAAGCAGTCAGACAAGTGAAAAGTATGGTCAGTAAAGAAAACTTTAAGCTCTTCTCTCAATTAAAAAAAACGTGTCAATACTTTGCTCCTTGGTAACCAGATCACTTCTGTATGTTGTAAAAGCATGACATGGTCATATCATTGCTTAGTGCAAAAAATACACAAGAGTTTAGGGGCTTTGCTTTCACAAAGTTAACCATTTTCACTGTGTCCAAAACATCTTTCAAGCTGTCAGGTATTCCTTTGGCAGCAAGAGCCTCTCGGTGGATGCTGCAGTGTACCCAAGTGGTGTTGGGAGCAACTGCTTGCACGTCCGTTACCACTCCACTATGTCTCCCTGTCATGGCTTTTACGCCATCAGTACAGATACCAACACATCTTGACCACTAAAGTCCATTTGATGTCACAAAGCTGTCCAGTAGCTTAAAATGTCGGCGCAAGAGTGAAGGTTTCATCGAGTTGTGAGATAGTACTTTTGCACATATAACACACTGTGGCTGGGGAAAGGCACTACTCCCAATATAAGTGAAACCCAAATCAATGTTGTTCTCATCATATTTGCGCCTCTTCGATAGTCCAATGTCCCTGTCTGTTGTTCTGTGCTTTCCCGGGTAAGGGGGCAGTAGCTCTTCGTCTGCATCAGATTCACAACTGTCAGTGTCCATGCTAGCTGGGCTAACAACAAATATAGAATTACTGATGCTACCATTGGATGTGCTCGTGGAAGCAGAACAGCTTGTGTCGTCAACAGGTGCAGGTGTAGTACTGCTGGTAGTAGCAGTACTACTAGTAGAGCTGGTATGTGTCTCTATGGACGTGGGCCTTACTTTTTTAACCATTTATCCATTTTTGAGCGTAAACAGAATGAGCAGCAGCTACGTTTGGCTAAATATGGACCGTTAGTGGAATTCCCGCGAGAGACTAATGGTTAATGTGATTGGATGTTAATTATTTGACTTGGCTACCTGTATTTGACATTGTGTTGTTATTTTGCTGAACACTAGATGGTTTAATTTTATTTTTGGCAGTGAAACGAGGCTACTCAGGTGAGAAAAAAACCTCAATCAAATGTATATCCCCGTTGGAAAATACAAATGGACTGTTTGAAAATGTGAAGAGTTTTCAATTCTAATTTAATAAAAATGTGAAACACATTTGTATTTGGCGTAAACCCGGGGGCATTGCGCGGAACCCCCGTTTGGGAATACCTGGTCTAGACTATCCTCAGAAGATTGATTCTTTTTACATGGCTGAATTCTGGGTAATTATGATATTATCCTATGCTGTTACAAACTATCAAATGTCTAGAGAGTAAGCAACCCTTAAGATTACTGAAGGGCTATGATCCATTAAGACTGTGTCATTTAATACTCAATAAGTAGCATGTATGACGAACAGTGTTTATTCAAGCCAAACAAAATCACTAAATAAAGTTGGACCTGGACAAAGAAACATTAGAGTCACTTTCTCAAAGTAACTCTGAGTATTGGCATTCAACAGCCCACCAGCACGTACACAGACTGTGTTGCTGTCTTGTCTTGTGTTTACCATTTGGACCAAACATGGACATGAACCAGGGGGTAAAAAGGCTTCTTTGAACCATCATAAACCTTTTTGCTCAAAATGGAAACACATTCTCTTCGACTCTCTTGGATGTCTACAGCAAAAACAATTCCCCAAAGGATTTCAATAAATACTTTAACAGTAGTAGTCGTCCCATTTCAGGACCTGATACGTCGTGTGGCAGCTTCTGTTCTGAAGACAGCCATTCCCAAAGATAATCACAGGGGGCAGAAACAATAAACAGGAAAACCTCAGAACACACAGAATGTAGATGGACAAACCAATTGTCACTGGTCTGAAGAGAGCGACAATAGCCTCTGTGATCTCAGCACTAAAGCTTGGCCATAGCTCACCCGTTTGAAGAGCACTGCGCAGCACCAGTTTTTCATTTCATGCCCGTTAATCCATTGTTGTATGATGCATTTTCGCTGGATGCAGTCATTTCCTTTCTGGACCCTGCTGGCAAGCAGCGAGTGTGATTACATACTACGAGGGCTATGTGTAGGGATTTAAGTACAGACGAGACACCAGAGCTCCCCTTCTCTCTTCTCTCTCTTCTCTCTCTCTCTCTCTCTCTCTCTCTCTCTCTCTCTCTCTCTCTCTCTCTCTCTTGCTCTCTCTCCCTCCATTTCTTCCTCTCTTTCTCATTTCTCATTGTCTCTTTCTCCCTCTTTATTTTGGCACTGAGCCTCCAACTGTTGGGTGACCCTTCCTGGTCCTGGAAAGCTCATGTAGCATGTTAATCTGGGAGTTAAGGGGGAGAGAGGGTTTGGGGGGGGTTGATAGAGGTCAAGCAGCCCCCTCTGATTAATTGGCTATCGAGCCATGTCCAGGCCTGAGGACCTCACTACAGTGTACGGTGTGTTTGTGTGTGGCAGTAGTGGGGTGTGAGAGCAGAGTAGCACTGAGCACTCTAACCATCAGCAGATGTTGCCTGAAACATGATTTCAACACGTGTGTAACATACGGCACTGAGGCACATCAGCTCACTCTGTCTCTTTTGGGTTTGAAAGGTGAAAGGTTAATTTTGTTGACTAATATGTTAATATGCAAATCTGGATGTTTTTCTTTTCTTGTTAGTGGGTGACTATACCTTCAGACAGAAATGCTGTTTCTCATGAAAAAGTAGCGCTCTGGTCATTGGTTTGACAGCCTAGTAAGATGGATAGGTGTTCTCTCTCTACATCTCTACAGTCCCATCTCACACACAGGGGCTCAGTGTGCCGGTCCACTGACCCTGTCATGATTACATCATTCAGGTGCATCTGGAACATTCCACTGCCATTCCATCATTCCTTGTGATGCTTATTATTACTCTGCATCCCAAATGGCACCCTGTTCCCTATGTAGGGTACTACTTTTGACCAGGACCGCATATTGGGCTCTGGTCAAAAGTAGTGCACTATATAGGGAATAGGGTGCCATTTGGGACGCAGTTCCTTCTCAGTTCTCGAAGATAGAACACTGGGGCGTTTTGATCTGCTTCCATGAATTCATTATAATGTATGAGCAGGAACAGCATACCTCTCTCAGTATGACTACACCTTCAGGGTAGGATCGACTACAAATGTCCAGGACTATGTTTTAAGAAGTTATCATCCAGCTGTTACTGGTACAGGCACAAGCAGGATCCCCTGTCACATCTTGACTATCTATTTTAGATGCTATTACTCTCTCATTCTCTCATTAACTACTAGAGGCAGCAGAGTAATGAATCATCTGTTGCTGACCAATTAGATTAAAGCGCATCCAGCCAAGACTCTTAACAGTTGGTCATGACTTTAATAAAGGAATAGCACACCTGTATTGCCACGGCTCCCAGAAGGCTTTGCTTCACTTACGCATGCTGTACATTCCTGTTTGGAATTTCAGTGTAGGGCTGAAGGTATAGAGAAAACATGACAGAATGTTGTGACTTGCCAGCAAAATGTTTATCCCCAGCAAGGAATAAGATAAAAGAAACATGAAACCATCTTTAATTGGAATGTCAAACATTTTATATGATCATTCATCTCTGCTTTTTGATGTGGAAAGAGTTGCAAACATAGAGGTCATGGACTTGGAAAGGAGAAGAGCAGAGACACACACACACTTGTAGTAAGCAAACTCTGTTTTCCATGTCTGAAGGGGAGACATTGTTTGAAATGTGTGTAGTGTGCTCTAAGGCCCAACCACAGGAACTGTGGTGAGGTCCAGAATCATCACACAGCTATGACATATTCACCAACTCCTTCTAAACATACAGATGACACAGACTCCCCTCGATGTGCTTTGTCCAAACAAAACGAGCTGGAACTCGGCGCCGGTTGTGTCAGTATATCTTTGACCTTCCACTACTGGGAAATAGGGACTGAGGAAATTTTGGCTTAAGTGATTCAGCCAATATAACTCTGTGCATTCAGAATTTCTGCAAGTGTGAGAGTTGTGTCAGTGTCCTACGATTCATCCTTTGAAAAATCTCATTCACAAGAATACTGCTTTTTTCGTACGAAAAGACCATACCTACTAACCAGACTTGTTAGACGATTATTGTAGTTAATGTGGTTTGTTTTATGACTTCCTCTCTGAATACTTTCTTGTCTGAACTTGAAAAGCCTGTATATATGTTTTATGGCAGTTCACATGATACAGTGTGTATTCAGGTAGAAACGTATCCTCTTGAGGTGGCTGAAGCTACAAACTCAACTAAATATGGAACCTAAGGGGAAATCCACTTCTCTCTCTTCTTTTCTGTCTTTACAGTTCATTTGATCACCCTGTTGCAAACTTTCTTTTGCTGTACTTATAGTTATGGTGTGGTTTTCATATAAGCCCTTTTGGGCTTCATACCTCACCTGCACACCGTTTTTACCCGTTTTGTTTTATCTCTACTGTTTTGTCTTTCACTTCTTTTCTTTGGTGTGAATAAATCAAACCTAAAACCTAAACCAGGGGACGTTTAAAAAGGATTCTAAAGTTTGTCATTTCCACTTTGAAATTTCAGACTTGATTTTACCTTATGAAAAATGCATCAACCCCTACAAAAATGTCCATTTAATTATAACCCACATAATAATTCACATGTCCTGTTGCTGCAGGATTACGTCCCTGCTGTGAGAAACTGGTCAAATTAAGATCCCACACCTGTACACACTGTAATTGTGTCACACAGGCGTGGCCTTGGACCGATTGGAAAATGTGAGCTGCTTCCTGATTGTGACCTGACAGACTAGTCTGCCAGCAGTCCCTCTTCCTCCTCTACTGCAAGATAGTGAGATAATTGTCTAGCCATGGACGTGACAATGATGAGACCAACGCTTTGATCAGTGTGCTCCACTATGGTCTGCCTCTAATAGAACCGAAGCAGATCCCACCAGGTTACATATTGTGATGAGAAAGCCTGTTAAAAACCTTAAAAACTAATGGACACTTTTAGTGCACTGTACTCAATACACAAGATCTATAATGATGGCCATATTTTTACCACAGTACAGTACCTAGCTGAACCTCAACCAGTAATGTGTCTAGGAGGTGAACTATAACTAAAACCTTGGACATAATGATTAAAGGCCCGTTTTACGACATGTAAGTGCTTTTCTCAGTGTGCAGAGCTGTCAGACGTTTCTCCGTTACCTCTGTAAATGTGTGGGCCTATTAGGTCCGGGAGCCGTCATTGTATGGCGTCGTGTGATTACATATCTCTGACAGAATGCAGTGATTAGCCTGGCAGACCACAGAGTACATACTCTACTCTCAGCTCCTATTTTCCCCCTGTGAGACAGAGAAAGAGAGAGAGTGTATTACTTTGGATGATTAAGCACATCAGTGCTTTGCATAATGAACGATGCCTCCCACTACTATCCTCCTGCATTTTGATGTACTGTATAAAACTCTCCAACTTTCAGGGAATTTAAGCCCAGTTATGATTTGCCAAGTTTGTGTCACTGTCCCTTGTATAAATGGATTCCTCCCTTGCGTAAGTGTGTCCAGCTATTAGGGTTTCATTCCACTCCCCCAGAGGTATTCCAAAAAGTAAATGGAACTTTGGGAAGGAAATCTAGCAGTTAACACACCAGTAAGCCTGAAATGTCTTCCCCATGTTCTGCCTCCATTGAATCTGATGAGTAAAGACGAGTCTTCATTTACAACAGAGGAGCAAAAATGCCAGGAATTACATGTTGAGGATACTTTTACCAGAGATCTTCTCTCTCTCTCTCTGTAGCAGTTGTTTGAGTGGATAGCCTACACAGTACCTCTTAAATTATGGCTGGCACGACACGGGTAAAGGAAGTTCTTTTCATATTGTCAGGCTGGAAGGAAGCGACTAACAGCTTGAAGGTTGTTGCGTCCCAAATGGCACCCCATTCCCTATATAGTGCACTAATTATGACCAGAGCCCTATGGACTCTGGTCCCAAGTATACCGCACTATAACGGGAAAAGGGTGCCATTTTGGACGTAGACATGAACATGACGTCTCTGAGGCTGGCAGCAGCAGCTGTGTCTGTCTGTACAATGTGCTGGAGCTGCTCATGCTCTCCCGCCAACATGGTGTCAAGATAGTGAGTGAATTATGGGGGAAAAGTGGCCCAGAGCTGCCAGTTGAAATCTCTTGTCGAGGTGAATGCATTCTCCATTCTCTGGGCCGGATGGCTCTCTCTCTGTCTGGCTGAATTGTGAAAACGTTTCATTCAAACTGGGATGTGGCAAACAAACATTCTTTGTGTTTTGATGGCATCTGCCCCTAATCACAGTGGCATTTCATGTAAATCTTTTTGGAGGAATTTTATTCGCAATCTTGTGTCATTCTGTGTTCTGTCATGTCAAATGACATTCAGCAGTCAGTAACAACACATGCCAAAAGAGACACAAACATGTTTTGTACAAGCCAGGGGGCTGGATCGCTCAGAACAAGGGGCTTCTCTCTGACATGACTTGCCCCTGATGTAAGGTCTAATGGTTTATGTCAAGTGCTGTGTGTTGCTTAATTTTGATTGGTGCAGCGGTCTAAGGCACTGCTTGAGGCGTCACTACAGACACCCTAGTTCGATTCCAGGCTGTAACACAACCGACCGTGATTGGGAGTTCCATAGGGCGGCGCACAATTGGCTTAGAGTCGTCCGGGTTTGGCCGGTGTAGGCCATCATTGTAAATAAGAATTTGTTCTTAACGGACTTGCCCAGTTAAATACAAACAATGTAAAAATACAACCCTGTATTGTAACAAACACCAATGAATTCTAAACCATACCCCTACCTACATGTACAAATTACCTGGACTAACCTGTACACCCGCACATTGACCCTGTATATCATTATTGTTATTTTATTGTGTTACTTTTATTTCATTTTTTTACTTTAGTTTATTTTGTAAATATTTTCTTAACTCTATTTTCTTAAAACTGCATTGTTGGTTAAGGGCTTGTAAGTAAGTAAGCATTTTACGGTAAGGTTGTATTCGTGTTGTGTTGTATTCGGCGCATGTGACAAAATAAACTGTAATTTGATTTGTTTTACTTCAGATCATTGGACATACTTCTATTCCACAGATGTAAACGTGAGCATTCACCATATACAGTGCCTTGCGAAAGTATTCGGCCCCCTTGAACTTTGCGACCTTTTGCCACATTTCAGGCTTCAAACATAAAGATATAAAACTGTATTTTTTTGTAAAGAATCAACAACAAGTGGGACACAATCATGAAGTGGAACGACATTTATTGGATATTTCAAACTTTTTTAACAAATCAAAAACTGAAAAATTGGGCGTGCAAAATTATTCAGCCCCCTTAAGTTAATACTTTGTAGCGCCACCTTTTGCTGCGATTACAGCTGTAAGTCACTTGGGGTATGTCTCTATCAGTTTTGCACATCGAGAGACTGAAATGTTTTCCCATTCCTCCTTGCAAAACAGCTCGAGCTCAGTGAGGTTGGATGGAGAGCATTTGTGAACAGCAGTTTTCAGTTCTTTCCACAGATTCTCGATTGGATTCAGGTCTGGACTTTGACTTGGCCATTCTAACACCTGGATATGTTTATTTTTGAACCATTCCATTGTAGATTTTGCTTTATGTTTTGGATCATTGTCTTGTTGGAAGACAAATCTCCATCCCAGTCTCAGGTCTTTTGCAGACTCCATCAGGTTTTCTTACAGAATGGTCCTGTATTTGGCTCCATCCATCTTCCCATCAATTTTAACCATCTTCCCTGTCCCTGCTGAAGAAAAGCAGGCCCAAACCATGATGCTGCCACCACCATGTTTGACAGTGGGTATGGTGTGTTCAGGGTGATGAGCTGTGTTGCTTTTACGCCAAACATAACGTTTTGCATTGTTGCCAAAAAGTTCAATTTTGGTTTAATCTGACCAGAGCACCTTCTTCCACATGTTTGGTGTGTCTCCCAGGTTGCTTGTGGCAAACTTTAAACGACACTTTTTATGGATATCTTTAAGAAATGGCTTTCTTCTTGCCACTCTTCCATAAAGGCCAGATTTGTGCAATATACGACTATACGATTGTTGTCCTATGGACAGAGTCTCCCACCTCAGCTGTAGATCTCTGCAGTTCATCCAGAGTGATCATGGGCCTCTTGGCTGCATCTCTGATCAGTCTTCTCCTTGTATGAGCTGAAAGTTTAGAGGGACGGCCAGGTCTTGGTAGATTTGCAGTGGTCTGATACTCCTTCCATTTCAATATTATCGCTTGCACAGTGCTCCTTGGGATGTTTAAAGCTTGGGAATTATTTTTGTATCCAAATCCAGATTTAAACTTCTTCACAACAGTATCTCGGACCTGCCTGGTGTGTTCCTTGTTTTTCATGATGCTCTCTGCGCTTTTAACGGACCTCTGAGACTATCACAGTGCAGGTGCATTTATACGGAGACTTGATTACACACAGGTGGATTGTATTTATCATCATTAGTCATTTAGGTCAACATTGGATCATTCAGAGATCCTCACTGAACTTCTGGAGAGAGTTTGCTGCACTGAAAGTAAAGGGGCTGAATAATTTTGCACGCCCAATTTTTCAGTTTTTGATTTGTTAAAAAAGTTTGAAATATCCAATAAATGTCGTTCCACTTCATGATTGTGTCCCACTTGTTGTTGATTCTTCACAAAAAAATACAGTTTTATATCTTTATGTTTGAAGCTTGAAATGTGGCAAAAGGTTGCAAAGTTCAAGGGGGCCGAATACTTTCGCAAGGCACTGTACCAGGAGCAACGCTCCAAGGTCATGTTGTGTTACGTCCTCAATGAGTCAGAGTTGGATTTGTATCTGCTATTATTCATGGGGCTCTCCCATCAACATGGAAGCTAATGTGGTGTACACACTTCCAACTTCTGTGTGTACACACAGTTTTATTAACTTTGTGTAAAATCTAAAGTCGACCTCATAACTCGCGCAAAGAGTTAGGAAACGGCTAATTTTGAGGTGGTAACTGTTCATTTCTAACATTTATGGGGATGGAGGTTCAATTTACTTTTCCTTGATGGGAATTCGGCTGCTGACGCAGACTCGACACGGCCGCCATCAAGTTTGTTTACTTGTTTGGTGTGAATGCAGCCCTTTGTTAGAGGCAAGCTAGGTCAGTCTGCTAATAACTGTTATCTAACATGTCCCCACCCACCCTCACTAACACAGGGAATTTACAAGCGTCGACTTTCAAATGTAGCAAGTCCAAGAAGAATAGACTGTCTGAAACTGAGACAAGGGGTTGAGGTTGTGGTTACAATGGGACAGATGAATAGTTTGTGGTTAAAATGGGAGAGATTAATTCAAGGCCATATCCTGAAGCCTTGGGAGAACTTGTCGAGACTGAAGGTGGTCGGATGTCAAGTCATGATATAGAAACCAAACTGTAAAACTAGACTTGGTGTTTGGCAGGAAACAATGAAGAGCTGTCACAGGGACCACCCTGTCCCAATGCATCTTGGGGGCTTTGATGAGATGTTTCAACCAGGGAAATAAGAAACTCTGTAGTGTCTGAAATGTCTCCCTCCTCTTCTCCTGGCCTGGCCCAATGCAGGTGTCTGTGAAGACTGATGAAGACCTTTTCCATTTATTCTAACGGTCATAGGAATGAAGACGATTATGAAATCCGTCTACATTCAAAATGCCAAAACTGAAAAATGCAACACTTGCAATGGCAGAACAACGACACACAATACAAGACAACCGGACTAATGTAAGTTGTTCACAAAAGCCACATGGACAAGGTGTAAAAGCACTAAATTAAAACACGTTAACATTTTACAAGCCCACCAAGCTTCTTGGAGAACATTACAGAAACGTAATTCAAATCGTGTGAATACCCATGGCTCAACATAAAACAAAATCCAGGCTTTTTACGACAGGAATCCAGAGACTTGACCAGTTCTCAGTCAATTTTAACAAGTATACAGCAGGCCCAATGGCTGGAGCGGCTAATTATAGTAGTTTTAAAGGCCACACAACTCGAAAGACTACTTCCATCAACTGCAGCACTATAGAAAAACAACATCCCCCCCAGAAACATAATCTAATTACAAAATGGTGGTTAGCAAATCTGTCCTTGGCACAACTGCTTTTGAGCAACCATTTCAAGTGAATAATCAAGTACCTGTTCTACCCTCAGCCATTCTATCTTTCTACATGAACGAATAAGCAACATACTGTGTGTGATTATCGTATTATGTCGGTGTTTGATGCAGATCTCATATTATTCTCTT
Source organism: Oncorhynchus mykiss (assembly GCF_057628025.1). Lineage (NCBI taxonomy): Eukaryota > Metazoa > Chordata > Actinopteri > Salmoniformes > Salmonidae > Oncorhynchus > Oncorhynchus mykiss. The sequence goes on from NC_143028.1 coordinate 5,528,355, forward strand.
GATGTTATGAGCGTTTCGGAGGGGTACAGTTTACCACAGGTTTAGAGAAACCTGAGAGGGCAATTTGTGTAACATTAAAGGATACAGCAACAGCACATGAGGCCAGGGGGAAGTGAACAGGATCAGATATCTACAGTACCATTAACTCCCCCCTTACTTTACTTTTCTCTCCCTCCACAGAAAAACATATTGGCAGACTGTATCAAGCAGCAAGAGCAAAGGGAGCCAATATCTGGAGATAAATGTGTGGGGGTCACCCCCCAGGTAATCCTCTGGTAACAAAAGAGGTGCCTTACGGAGAACTGGGGGGGGGGGGCGGGAGTCTAGTGAGTTGAAGAGGCCATAGAGTTGGCTTAGTGAGAGAGTGAACTGGAGAGGATCAATGTCAGAGTGAGGAGGCTGAACACAAGTCAGGTTCTGACACTGTTAGTCTCTATCAGGGATGCTGCTGGTTGAAGTGGTGTTATATCAAGGGGTTTACAGTCTTTGGTTACTTTTTGTATTTTTGTGTTTCTTGTATTCAATATTTCAGCCTGCCTCAAGTCATAAGAAAATGCTTCCAATCGACACAAAATGTAGGCCCGTAAACTGAAACGTAGAATACTATTGTAATGTTTGTTGTTACCATGTACCATAGATACTACAGTACTTCTGCAACTTGGGATCCAGATGTAGTTTTAACCATGGCAACAAGTTAGCACCACACATACCAAGACATTATCATCATATTTACAAGTGTAGGGTTAGACTGAGGACATTACACATCATTCCTCCTCCACCTGCTCCTCCCTGTTCTATATCCTCAGGATGACAGCAGGGAATGGTTTTTGCCAATACTCATAAACGTTCAGTATGTAGCTAGAGAGAAGGTAGGAACAATATGGACAAGCAAGCACATGATAATAAAACCCTGTGCATAAACACTGTGCCTGGATCTCTAATTTAATATAAGTACAGTATGACCTCATATTTTAAAGCACACTCATTGTTAAAACAAATAACATAATGATCTCACGTTTCAAGCTCCCATGTATTACTGGCAGTTTTATGATTACCCAAAATAACAAAGACCAAATCTGATGTAGCTTTTAGGCTCTGTGACTGCCGGTAAAGTTTTGGCTCGGTTCCGTTTGGCACCGCCGCACCGTAGAAGTGTCCAAACTTGAACATCCTATTTGAAATTGTGGGTATCACTGTTTGTAGACAACGTGCATTAACTTAACTACGGTAACTCTGCTCTAGGCTCAATGGCTGACCTTTATATCAAACCTAAAAGTCTTCCTCTATACGTCTTCCTTCACACTTGGGAGGGGCCAGATGGCCTAGGCTGGGCTGGGCTAGTTTGGCCACTCTACAATTCTCTCTCTCATCTCTCCAAGATTTCCCACTGTAGAGACCCCAAGGGCTCAGACAGATCCAAACCATCTGTTGTGTCTTGTCGCTGAGGTGAGAACACTCTTGGCCCAGACGATGACGGCATCAACATGGGCCGTGTGAGTTGTGAGTGCAAGGGAAGCTCTCATTTAATAAGTCAACACTAAGTATGTCAGCCAGTCCCTGACATGGGCCTGTAGTAGTGACGTCCACCATGTCTTGTTTATCAGGCCTACAGGCCTCATGCTGAGGAAAGCTTGATGAATTCAATGAGGGAGAGATAATGGCCGTGGTGATGGGGGTGTTTCAGACACTCAATGAGAGCTGAGCTGCCTGGACAGGAAGCAGCTAGACAATAGAGTGAACTCTCTCCAACTAACCAGGATCCCAAACCACAGCCCTCCTCCCATCCTCCTATCCCTCCTATCCCTCCTATCCTCCCATCCTCCCATCTCTCCTTCCTCTCATCCCTTATGGAAGCTCCAGGACGGGGGATGATGTCATTCTCAGTCAGACACAATGAGCCACAATCTCAACCTAAACACACACACATACACACACACACCACAGAAGAAATCTGTCATCTGCCGTCTAGAGTCTCTGCTAAGTAAATTCCAGTGTCACGCCTAAAGCCCCAATCACCATCATTTACATTCCTGGTCAACACACAGACTCACATCTTTATCTGTTGTCTAGGCCAGTGGGTTCAACCCAGAGCTTTAGCTAGCAGTTGGTTGGCTTGCTGTAACGGAAACCCTGACTAGCCAGCTGAATGATAAGGCAGGGTCTAGGGAGGATTAGGGAGTGGACAAGTCCTGTAATAAAGCATGTGAAGTGATGCTGTAGCGATCCCTTGGTTGTCATTGATGTGCCTTAATGTGCCATCAGAGGCCTATTCATGGGAAACAGCCCACAATCTGACCCCACCTTGTCGGGGTCATAACAGATGTACAGTAGAATAGGGTTGTTTTCTTGAGACCTGGCTCTCTCTTGGGTGTCTGATTAAAGTAATGCTGGTTACTTCTTCTGTAGAACAAGGCATGTTTAAATCTAATTATAGAATTGATTCCAGAGAAGAGAAAGAAAAGTGTCCCCACGGTCCAGGGTTGTTTTGAAATAGCTACGCGATGAAGTTGTGTCACGGGGGGCATATTTACTTCCTAAGCGGGGACATAGCCTGTGGATTCTTCGCAAAATAATGAAACCATGGATTAGGAAACCATTTCCGCTGTATATAATCACTGAACACTGTTTATAGATGATGCGTGCAGAGGGAAATGACAGATATATCTATATTAAGAACAACTTTAGTGCCAGGCTACAGCTGCAGCCCCCGGTCGCTTGCGTTTAACAAGTGTTGCTTATGTTAGCTGTAATCTAACGCAGCTCCGGTGTTTTTCGACTTTGAAGTGCAGGTATGTTAATTGCACTAATCCTAGCCCTGTATTGTTTCAAGCTGGGACCTTGCTGGAAGGAACACTAGACATTTAGAACAGCAGTAGGGGTGGAAGGGAGTGGCTGTACAAGTTAAATAGTAGCTTCCCCTCCTTAGCACCTTTTCCCAAACCGTAAATAACAAAGGCAACCAGTGATTTAACGCTTAGCAACAGCATATTTGAGGTTTACTGAATTATCGTTCTACCTACAGTAGCTAGGCCTAGCATATCAGTCCTGGGTTCATGTTCATGGGGATAGGACAGCCAGGGAAAGACATTGAGGTTCAGGAGCAGGTCATCTCCATATATCAGACATATAGAAGTTACCATCTGGAGCGAATGAAAGATGACTGGAATACAAGTCTCTGGAGTGATACATGACTACTATTAAATAATGCAGGTTGATACACAACATATACGTTTATGATCAGAGCCTTTATACCATGTGTATGGTAGCAGGTGCTGGTCCAGAGTCTGATCTACAGTGCCTTCGGAAAGTACACACACTCCTTGACTCTTTCAACATTTTGTTGTGTTACAGCCTGAATTTAAAATGGATTACATTTAGGTTTTCTGGTAATTTGCATACACACAATACCATTTTTTTTTAAACAAATTAATTAAACATGAAAAGCTGAAATGTCTTGAGTCAATAAGTTTTCAAGCCTAAATGACAAGCCTAAATAAGTTCAGGGGTAAAAACGTTAAGTTGCATGGACTCACTCTGTGTGCTATAATAGTGTTTAACATGATTTTGGAATGACTACTCCATCTCTACTCCACACATACAATTATCTGTAAGGTCCCTCAGTGAAGCTGTGAATTTCAAACACAGATTCAACCACAAAGACCAGGGAGGTTTTCATGAATAAAGGCACCTATTGGTAGATGGGTAAAAAAAACAATAGACATTGAATATCCCTTTGAGCATGGTGAAGTTATTAATTACATTTTGGATGGTGCGTCAATACACCCAGTCACTACAAATATACCTTCCTACCTCAGTTCACGGAGAAGTAGGAAACCGCTCAGGGATTCTACCATGAGGCCAATGTTGACTTTAAAACAGTTACAGTTTAGTGGCTGTGATAGGAGAACACTGAGGATGGATCAACAACATTGTAGTTACTCCACAATACTAACCTAAATGACAAAATGACAAAATATGACAAAATAAGAAGTAAGAAGGCAACGAGGCACTAAAGTAAAACTGCAAACATTTTGGCAAAGAAATTAACTTTATGTCCTGAATACAAAGCCTTATGTTTGGGGCAAATCCAGCACAACACATCACTGAGTACCACTCTTCATATTTTCAAGCATGATGGTGGCTGCATCATGTTATGGGTATGTTTGACATCGGCAAGGACTAAGGTGTTTTTTTTTAGGATAAAAAGAAACAGAATAGAGCTAAGCAAAGGCAAGATCGTAGAGGAAAACCTGGTTTAGTCTGCTTTCCATCAGACACTGACAGACAAATTCACATTTAAGCAGGACAATAACCTAAAACAAACGGCCAAATATACACTGGAGTTGCTTACGCAGACGACATTGAATGTTCCTGAGTGGCCTAGTTTTAACTTAAAAATCAACTTGAAAATCTATTGCAAGACTTACAATTGGCTGTCTAGCAATGATCAACAACCAACAGAGCTTGAAGAATTAGAAACATAAAAATGTGTAAATATTGTGCAGTCTAAGGTGTGCAAAACTCTTTACTATAATAGTGAAGACATCAAAACTATGAAATAACATATAGATTTATGTAGTAACCAAAAAAGTGTTAAACAAATAAAAAAATATTTTAGATTATTCCACGCTTTGCCTTGATGACAGCTTTGCACACTCTTGGAATTCTCTCAACCAGCTTCACATGGAATGCTTTTCCAACGGTCTTGAAGGAGTTCCCACATATGCTGAGCACTTGTTGGCTGTTTTTCCTTCACTCTGCGGTCCAACTCAGTTGGGTTGAGGTCGGGTGATTGTGGAGGCCAGGTCATCTGATGCAGCACTCCATCACTCTCCTTCTTGGTCAAATAGCCCTTACACAGCCTGGAGGTGTGTTGGGTCATAGTCCTGTTGAAAAACAAATGATAGTCTCACTAAGCGCAAACCAGATGGGATGGTGTATCGCTGCAGAATGCTGTGGTAGCCATGCTGGTTAAATGTGCCTTGAATTCTAAATAAATTCCAGTGTCACCTCTTCCTCCATGCTTCACGGTGAGAACCACACATGCGGAGATCATCCGTTCACCTACTCTGCGTCTCACAAAGACACGGCAGTTGGAATCAAAAATCTCAAATTTGGACTCATCAGACCAAAGCACATATTTCCACCAGTCTAATGTCCATTGCTTGTGTTTCTTGGCCCAAGCAAGTATCTTCCTCTTAGTAGTGTCCTTTAGTAGTGGTTTCTTTGCAGCAATTCGACCATGAAGGCCTGATTCACGCAGTCTCCTCTGAACAGTTGATGTTGAAATGTGTCTGTTACTGGAACTCTGTGAAACATTTATTTGGGCTGTAATTTCTAAGGCTGGTAACTCTAATGAACTTATCCTCTACAGCAGAGGAAACTCTGGGTCTTCCTTTCCTGTGGCAGTCCTCATGAGAGCCAGTTTCATCATAGTGCTTTATAGTCGTTATGACTGCATTGGAAGAAACTTTCAAAGTTCTTGAAATTTTCAGCATTAATTGACATTCATGTCTTAAAGTAATGATGGACTGTTGTTTCTCTTTGCTTATTTTAGCTGTTCTTGCCATAATATGGACTTGGTATTTTACCAAATAGGACTATCTTCTGTGTGTCACCCCTATCTTATCACAACACAACTGATTGGCTCAAACGCATTAAGAAGGAAAGAAATTCCACAAATTAACTTTTAACGAGCCACACCTGTTAATTGAAATGCATTCCAGGTGACTACCTCATGAAGCTGGTTGAGAGAAGTGTGCAAAGCTGTCATAAAGGCAAAGGGTGGCTACTTTGAAGAATCTCAAATATAAAATATATTTTCATTTGTTTAACAGTGTTTTGATTACTACATGATTCCATGTGTGTTATTTCATAGTTTTGTTGTCTTCACTATTATTCTGCAATGTAGAAAATAGTAAAAATAAAGAAAAACCCTGGAATGAGTAGGTGTGTCCAAACTTTTGTAAATTAGATATTTCTGTATTTAATTTTCATTAAATGTGCATAAATGTCAAAAAACATGTTTTCACTTTGCCAATGTGGTGTATAGATGGGTGATATACATATATATATTTTTTTACAGCAATTTTGAATTCAGACTAACACAACAAAATGTGGAATTAGTCAATGGATATGAATACTTCCTGAAGGAACTGGATTTCATGCTCTTTATTGTTAAGGTTGGGATTTAGGGTTGTGTAATCTGATCCTAGATCTGTGATAACCTGAGACTCCTGAAAATCCAGGAGGATATGGCCAAGGATTAATAATAGATATTTAAATGTTTATCCTTTATTTAACTTTATTTTATTTTACCTTTATTTAACCAGGCAAGTCAGTTAAGAACAAATTCTTATTTTCAATGACGGCCTGGGAACAGTGGGTTAACTGCCTGTTCAGGGGCAGAACGACAGATTTGTACCTTGTCAGCTCGGGGGTTTGAACTCACAACCTTCCGGTTACTAGTCCAACGCTCTAACCACTAGGCTACCCTGCCAACTAGGCAAGTCAGTTAAGAAGAAAGTATTATTTACAATGATGGCCTAGGAACAGGGGGTTAACTGACTTGTTCAGGGGCAGAACAAAAGATTTTTACCTTGTCAGCTCGGGGATTCGATCGAGCAACCTTACTGGCCCAATGCTCTAACCACTACGCTACCTGTCGCCCCTAGTTAGACACAACTGACAGCTGATCTGGATCTAAGGATCGCCCAGGCAGACCCAGATCTGTTAGTAATGTCTGTTTATCTCTCCCGTGCTTCCTATACAGTTTAAGAAGCCAGAGCAAAGCAGACACTGCGCTAATCACTGGCTGAGGATAGGGAGTAGAGACCGTGGCCAGCCAGAGCTATAGGAAAATAGCATGTTATGTAGCCTAAGTAGTGTGTTTTCCCCTGCAGTGTGCTCTCATAGGATGCCCTAGCTGCTTAGTGGCTGAAGTGCTCTTCAACCGACTGACCACACTTGGAGCCTGCCCATCTGTAGTGTGTATTCCGTATATAGTGCACTACTTTTGACCAGGGCACTGTGCTTTATTGGGATGCAGGGGAAGGCTTATTCTTTCCAGCTCCTCACTAATCTGTAAGTAAGAGGACCAGGACATATGTCTGTAATGGCCCCAGGACCTCTGTCTGTAATGGCCCCAGGACCTCTGTCTGTAATGGTCCCAGGACCTCTGTCTGTAATGACCCCAGGACGGACCTCTGTCTGTAATGACCCCAGGACGGACCTCTGTCTGCAATGGCCCCAGGACCTCTGTTTGTAATGGCCCCAGGACCTCTGTTTGTAATGGCCCCAGGACCTCTGTTTGTAATGGCCCCAGGACCTCTGTTTGTAATGACCCCAAGCCCTCTGTCTGTAATGGCCCCAGGACCTCTGTCCGTAACTGCCCCAGGACCTTTTAATGGCCCCAGGTCTCAGGACCTACAGTGCCTTGCGAATGTATTCGGCCCCCTTGAACTTTGCGACCTTTTGCCACATTTCAGGCTTCAAACATAAAGATATAAAACTGTATTTTTTTGTGAAGAATCAACAACAAGTGGGACACAGTCATGAAGTGGAACGACATTTATTGGATATTTCAAACTTTTTTAACAAATCAAAAACTGAAAAATTGGGCGTGCAAAATTATTCAGCCCCTTTACTTTCAGTGCAGCAAACTCTCTCCAGAAGTTCAGTGAGGATCTCTGAATGATTCAATGTTGACCTAAATGACTAATGATGATAAATACAATCCACCTGGATTTGGATACAAGAAGATTTCCCAAGCTTTAAACATCCCAAGGAGCACTGTGCAAGCGATAATATTGAAATGGAAGGAGTATCAGACCACTGCAAATCTACCAAGACCTGGCCGTCCCTCTAAACTCTCAGCTCATACAAGGAGAAGACTGATCAGAGATGCAGCCAAGAGGCCCATGATCACTCTGGATGAACTGCAGAGATCTACAGCTGAGGTGGGAGACTCTGTCCATAGGACAACAATCAGTTGTATATTGCACAAATCTGGCCTTTATGGAAGAGTGGCAAGAAGAAAGCCATTTCTTAAAGATATCCATAAAAAGTGTTGTTTAAAGTTTGCCACAAGCCACCTAGGAGACACACCAAACATGTGGAAGAAGGTGCTCTGGTCAGATGAAACCAAAATTGAACTTTTTGGCAACAATGCAAAACGTTATGTTTGGCGTAAAAGCAACACAGCTGAACACACCATCCCCACTGTCAAACATGGGGGTGGCAGCATCATGGTTTGGGCCTGCTTTTCTTCAGCAGGGACAGGGAAGATGGTTAAAATTGATGGGAAGATGGATGGAGCCAAATACAGGACCATTCTGGAAGAAAACCAGATGGAGTCTGCAAAAGACCTGAGACTGGGACGGAGATTTGTCTTCCAACAAGACAATGATCCAAAACATAAAGCAAAATCTACAATGGAATGGTTCAAAAATAAACATATCCAGGTGTTAGAATGGCCAAGTCAAAGTCCAGACCTGAATCCAATCGAGAATCTGTGGAAAGAACTGAAAACTGCTGTTCACAAATGCTCTCCATCCAACCTCACTGAGCTCGAGCTGTTTTGCAAGGAGGAATGGGAAGAAATGTCAGTCTCTCGATGTGCAAAACTGATAGAGACATACCCCAAGCGACTTACAGCTGTAATCGCAGCAAAAGGTGGCGCTACAAAGTATTAACTTAAGGGGGCTGAATAATTTTGCACGCCCAATTTTTCAGTTTTTGATTTGTTAAAAAAGTTTGAAATATCCAATAAATGTCGTTCCACTTCATGATTGTGTCCCACTTGTTGTTGATTCTTCACAAAAAAATACGGTTTTATATCTTTATGTTTGAAGCCTGAAATGTGGCAAAAGGTCGCAAAGTTCAAGGGGGCCGAATACTTTCGCAAGGCACTGTATGTCTGTAATGGCCCCGGGACCCAGGCTTTGAAATCCACTGTGCTTCCTGTGAAACAGCCATTGGAAACATCCTCCTCCAAAGCACTCCAGAGTTGCAGCATCAATCCAAACACTTGAGAGGTAATTATTATCAGCTACCTGCACCCAGAAATGGCAACAGACACACACCACAGCCCTGTCGACACACACACACACACACACACACACACACACACACACACACCCGTCCTCTCACCAAAGGCTAGAACAAGAGTGTGTCCTTTATGAGGTAATGGCAGTTATTTTGTCCTAAATTATGGCCTGTTTGGTGTCGCTCTTCAAATTCAACTGTTACATTGTCAATTGTATATATACAGTATCAGTCAAAAGTTTGGACACACCTAATCATTCAGTCACTCCAGAAAATTTCAAGAACTTTTTAAGATTCTTCAAGTGCAATCGCAAAAACTCTCAAGCGCTATGATGAAACTGACTCTCATGAGGACCGCCACAGGAAAGGAAGACACAGAGTTACCTCTGCTTCAGAGGATAAGTTCATTACCAGCCTCATAAATTGCAGCCCAAATAAATGCTTCACAGAGTTCAAGTAACAGACACATCTCAACATCAGTTGTTCAGAGGAGACTGCGTGAATCAGGCCTTCATGGTTTGAATTGCTGCAAAGAAACCACTACTAAAGGACACTAATAAGAAGAAGAGCCTTGCCTGGGCCAAGAAACATGAGCAACGGACATTAGACCTGTGGAAATCTGACCTTTGGTTTGATGAGTCCAAATTTGAGATTTTGGATCCAACCACCGTGTCTTTGTGTGACGCAGAGTAGGTGAACGGATGATCTCCGCATGTGTGGTTCCCATCGTGAAGCATGGAAGAGGAGGTGTGATGGTGTGCGGGTGCTTTGCTGGTGACACTGGGATTTATTTAGAATTCAAGGCACACTTAACCAGCATGGCTGCCACAGCATTCTGCAGCGATACGCCATCCCATCTGGTTTGCACTTAGTGGGACTATCATTTGTTTTTCAACAGGACAATGACCCAACACACCTCCAGGCTGTGTAAGGGCTATTTGACCAAGAAGGAGAGTGATGGAGTGCTGCATGAGATGACCTGGCCTCCACAATCACCCGACCTCAACCCAATTGAGATGGTTTGGGATGAGTTGGACCGCAGAGTGAAGGAAAAGCATCCAACAAGTGCTCAGTATATGTGGGAACTCCTTCAAGACTGTTGGAAAACATTTCAAGTGAAACTGGTTGAGAGAATGTCAAGAGCGTGCAAAGCTGTCATCAAGGCAAAAGGTGGCTACTTTAAAGAATCTCAAATATATTTTGATTTGTTTGACACTTTGTTGGTTACTACACTTTGTTGGTTACTACATACAATATGTGTTATTTCATAGTTTTGATATTTTCCTCATTGTAAAAGAAGATGTTTTTTTTAACTGACTTGCCTAAAGAAAAAACCTTGAATGATTAGGTGTGTCCAAACTTTTGACTGGTACTGACTGGTAATCTTCTCCTGGTGATATCACACTTGTTTCGTCCATTATGCCACTACCTTCATATAGATATAGTATACCATATATAGTATATTCTGCCATAAAAACACAGAAATGTTTCCAATGTTTTTTCCGCCATTTATTTTTCACATCGTGAATGTGGATTTTTTTTTAAATGAATTGTGTGTTCAGTGTAGACTTACCCTGGTGTGACGTTTTGATAGCCTGGTCTGTGATTCATGTAGACTTACCTTGGTGTGACGTTTTGATAACCTGGTCTGTGATTCATGTAGACTTACCTTGTCATGACGTTTTGATAACCTGGTCTGTGATTCATGTAGACTTACCTTGGCATGACGTTTTGATAACCTGGTCTGTGATTCATGTAGACTTACCCTGGTGTGACGTTTTGATAACCTGGTCTGTGATTCATGTAGACTTACCTTGTCATGACGTTTTGATAACCTGGTCTGTGATTCATGTAGACTTACCTTGTCATGACGTTTTGATAACCTGGTCTGTGATTCATGTAGACTTACCCTGGTGTGACGTTTTGATAGCCTGGTCTGTGATTCATGTAGACTTACCCTGGTGTGACGTTTTGATAGCCTGGTCTGTGATTCATGTAGACTTACCCTGGTGTGACGTTTTGATAGCCTGGTCTGTGATTCATGTAGACTTACCTTGTCATGACGTTTTGATAACCTGGTCTGTGTTTCATGTAGACTTACTCTGGCGTGACGTTTTGATAGCCTGGTCTGTGTTTCATGTAGACTTACCTTGGCATGACGTTTTGATAGCCTGGTCTGTGATTCATGTAGACTTACCCTGGCGTGACGTTTTGATTGCTGTGTAATTCTCTCTCCGACAAGGTGTTTTATCAATATATTAGCCACAATTTACTTAAAACAATTCACAATGCTAATTATTGATCAAAGTTACCTCGTCCGAGGTAGATTTGCGCGGCTATCAAAACGTCACACTAGGGTAAGTCTACATGAAACACAGACGAGGCTATCAAAACGTCATGCCAAGGTAAGTCTACATGAAACACAGACCAGGCTATCAAAACGTCACGCCAGGGTAAGTCTACATGAAACACAGACCAGGCTATCAAAACGTCACACCAGGGTAAGTCTACATGAATCACAGACCAGGCTATCAAAACGTCATGCCAAGGTAAGTCTACATGAATCACAGACCAGGCTATCAAAACGTCATGCCAAGGTAAGTCTACATGAAACACAGACCAGGCTATCAAAACGTCACACCAGGGTAAGTCTACATGAAACACAGACCAGGCTATCAAAACGTCATGCCAAGGTAAGTCTACATGAAACAGACCAGGCTATCAAAACGTCATGCCAAGGTAAGTCTACATGAAACAGACCAGGCTATCAAAACGTCATGCCAAGGTAAGTCTACATGAAACAGACCAGGCTATCAAAACGTCATGCCAAGGTAAGTCTACATGAAACAGACCAGGCTATCAAAACGTCATGCCAAGGTAAGTCTACATGAAACAGACCAGGCTATCAAAACGTCATGCCAAGGTAAGTCTACATGAAACAGACCAGGCTATCAAAACGTCACGCCAGGGTAAGTCTACATGAATCACAGACCAGGTTATCAAAACGTCATGCCAAGGTAAGTCTACATGAATCACAGACCAGGTTATCAAAACGTCATGCCAAGGTAAGTCTACATGAAACACAGACCTTATTTGAACTAGTTTTAAAATCCCAGATGGAAATGGTGAAAAAACGATTGGAACCATTTCTGTTTTTTATGATGCTGTGGTACTCAATACTATATATTATTTAACGCTGATACACTTCTATTAGGGAGCCTGTTTCTGAGACAGTAGAACTAAAGCAGCCTACAGGATGGCCAGACTCCACAGACAGCCAGGTTATTGTGTAACGAGGTCAAAGGATCCCAGACTCACTCTGGCCTACTACATAGTCAGTTCAGCCTTTACACAAACACGAAGAAGACAGACAGAGAGAGAGAGGGAGAGAGAGAGAGAGAGAGACAGAGAGAGAGAGGGAGAGAGAGAGAGAGAGAGAGAGAGAGAGAGAGAGAGAGAGAGAGAGAGAGAGAGAGAGAGAGAGAGAGAGAGAGAGAGAGAGAGAGATGGGAAAGATAGAGAGAGAGAGACATATGGATTTGATTAAGGGACTAGTGATGTCATATGTGTCAGGTACTCAGGCCCCAGGCATGGATTGAGTATTATGCAAACATGTGTCTCAGTCTGCATACTCCCACAGCACTAACAGTCTGCATACTCCCACAGCACTAACAATCTGCATACTCCCACAGCACTAACAATCTGCATACTCCCACAGCAGTAACAGTATGCATACTCCCACAGCACTAACAGTCTGTATACTCCCACAGCACTAACAGTATACATACTCCCACAGCACTAACAATCTGCATACTCCTACAGCACTAACAGTCTGCATACTCCCACAGCACTAACAATCTGCATACTCCTACAGCACTAACAGTCTGTATACTCCCACAGCACTAACAATCTGCATACTCCCACAGCACTAACAGTCTGCATACTCCCACAGCACTAACAGTCTGCATACTCCTACAGCACTAACAATCTGCATACTCCTACAGCACTAACAGTCTGCATACTCCCACAGCACTAACAGTATACATACTCCTACAGCACCAACAATCTGCATACTCCTACAGCACTAACAGTCTGCATACTCCCACAGCACTAACAGTCTGCATACTCCTACAGCACGAACAATCTGCATACTCCCACAGCACTAACAATCTGCATACTCCTACAGCACTAACAATCTGCATACTCCCACAGCACGAACAATCTGCATACTCCCACAGCACTAACATTCTGCATACTCCCACAGCACTAACAATCTGCATACTCCTACAGCGGTAACAGTCTGCATAATCCTACAGCACTAACAGTCTGCATACTCCTACAGCACTAACAGTATACATACTCCTACAGCACTAACAATCTGCATACTCCTACAGCACTAACAGTCTGCATACTCATACAGCACTAACAGTCTGCATACTCCTACAGCACGAACAATCTGCATACTCCCACAGCACTAACAATCTGCATACTCCCACAGCACTAACAGTCTGCATGCTCCTACAGCACTAACAGTCTGTATACTCCTACAGCACTAACAGTCTGCATACTCCCACAGCACTAACAATCTGCATACTCCTACAGCACTAACAGTATACATACTCCTACAGCACCAACAATCTGCATACTCCTACAGCACTAACAATCTGCATACTCCTACAGCACTAACAGTCTGCATACTCCTACAGCACTAACAGTCTGCATACTCCTACAGCACTAACAGTCTGCATACTCCTACAGCACGAACAATCTGCATACTCCCACAGCACGAACAATCTGCATACTCCTACAGCACTAACAGTCTGCATACTCCTACAGCACTAACAGTCTGCATACTCCCACAGCACTAACAGTCTGCATACTCCTACAGCACTAACAGTCTGCATACTCCCACAGCACTAACAGTCTGCATACTCCCACAGCACCAACAATCTGCATACTCCCACAGCACTAACAGTCTGCATACTCCTACAGCACCAACAATCTGCATACTCCTACAGCACTAACAGTCTGCATACTCCCACAGCACTAACAGTCTGCATACTCCCACAGCACTAACAATCTGCATACTCCCACAGCACTAACAATCTGCATACTCCCACAGCACTAACAATCTGCATACTCCTACAGCACTAACAGTATACATACTCCTACAGCACTAACAGTATACATACTCCCACAGCACTAACAATCTGCATACTCCCACAGCACTAACAGTCTGCATACTCCTACAGCACTAACAGTCTGCATACTCCTACAGCACTAGCAGTCTGCATACTCCTACAGCACTAACAGTCTGCATACTCCTACAGCACTAACAGTCTGCATACTCCTACAGCACTAACAATCTGCATACTCCTACAGCACTAACAATCTGCATACTCCTACAGCACTAACAGTCTGCATACTCCTACAGCACTAACAGTCTGCATACTCCTACAGCACTAACAGTCTGCATACTCCTACAGCACTAACAGTATACATACTCCCACAGCACTAACAGTCTGCATACTCCTACAGCACTAACAGTCTGCATACTCCTACAGCACTAACAGTCTGCATACTCCTACAGCACTAACAGTCTGCATACTCCTACAGCACTAACAATCTGCATACTCCTACAGCACTAACAATCTGCATACTCCTACAGCACTAACAGTCTGCATACTCCTACAGCACTAACAATCTGCATACTCCTACAGCACTAACAGTCTGCATACTCCTACAGCACTAACAGTCTGCATACTCCTACAGCACTAACAGTCTGCATACTCCTACAGCACTAACAATCTGCATACTCCTACAGCACTAACAATCTGCATACTCCCACAGCAGTAACAGTCTGCATACTCCTACAGCACTAACAATCTGCATACTCCCACAGCACTAACAGTCTGCATACTCCTACAGCACTAACAATCTGCATACTCCTACAGCACTAACAATCTGCATACTCCTACAGCACTAACAGTCTGCATACTCCCACAGCACTAACAGTCTGCATACTCCTACAGCACTAACAATCTGCATACTCCCACAGCACTAACAGTCTACATACTCCTACAGCACTAACAGTCTGCATACTCCTACAGCACTAACAATCTGCATACTCCTACAGCACTAACAATCTGCATACTCCCACAGCACTAACAGTCTGCATACTCCTACAGCACTAACAATCTGCATACTCCCACAGCACTAACAGTCTGCATACTCCTACAGCACTAACAGTCTGCATACTCCTACAGCACTAACAATCTGCATACTCCTACAGCACTCACAGAAGGGAGAGAGTCAATTTGTCATCTTGGGGCACGGTTTGATTCCCAAATGGTGGGTCATGGTGGTTCTTCCTATATGGTATAGAACTTGTGGCTTGAAACATTGGTTTTATTCACTTGGCAAGTCTCAAGAGAAGGTCACTTGAACCAATCATGTCTTACAAAGGCCTGATAAAGACGTAAGACCTTTAAAATACCTACATAAATGCTTTACAAATCATGTATATACGAAAATGTCATAGAGATGAGCGTTTTTCAGCCTAAAACACACTATAGGAGCCGTAGATACACATGTAGCTCTAAGATTGTGTGTTCATGGGAAATGTTCTCTGAAACCACACATTTTCACTCAATCTAGCTGATTCATAATACTCTACATTCCATTTCGGAGTATCAGAGGAAGACTCATGTACCAAGACATTACATAAAACAGGGATTGTTTTCCACTATTTATAATTTGGCAGATGCTTCACATAGAGAACATGTTTGTGTGGCCAACTTTCATGTTCAATGAAGAACATCTGGGATTGGGATCACTCTGTCTAGGATGTGTTGGAAATGTACAGATTCAGAAATAGACAAACCCTAATTGGGCTTTCTAAATGAAGGAATGTGTTTACGTCAAGAACAAACAAATTGTTACAAAAATTCTAGAAAGATCATGACATAGTGAAATGTAATCAGTATTTGGTTCTTCGGTCCGTTGTATAATCTGGGTTATCACCACAAAATGTTCTCATGAAACTGGATCGCACCGTGTCAAATGACGTATTTGTTTCATTGTGGTTGCTGCCATTTTCAAACCACTAACAAGGAGGGAGGGGGCTGTTTGGCTCCTTGCTCTCTGGCCTTCCATGGACATCTCTATTCTATATTGTCTTGGCAGTATTTCCTCGTTTCCTACAGCTTGGTAACCAAGCTTTGGCGCCCATTGTGAAGCTGTGACATCTGATTTAGAGGATTTTGGGAACAGGAAATGTCCCAGTGTTTCCTTGATTCCTCCTAACGAGGATGACTGATGTCATGTTACGTCCGTGCTGATGCTGTGAACTCCATTGTTTCAGCGAACAGCTGATGTTCTGTCCGACGACAATAGGGACATTGAACCGATACGGGAGGATAATTTACTCAATGATCTCTATTAGCAGGCTATATCCAGTATTTTGGCCCACTGAACTTAATGCTTTTGGTACTAGCTTAGTTTGAGTGTAGTTCGCTGCCAGCTATTTAGTGTGAATCTATAATTTTGCTTGTGTGAAGTGGAGAGAGGAGTCTTGGTATCAAGGGAAAGATAGGCACACTGTAGAATAGACTGAGCAATGAGCCGTCTGTGATAATACAGAGGGCTGTAAATGTGAATTGTGAGATGTACTGTAAATGTGAGGATCGTTTCTAGATGAACGGTCATGTTGAAATCCTGGCCATAAAAGTCCAGACAGCACTCGATTAGCAGTCCCTAATAACAGTTTTACAGACAATCCAACATTATCGATTAGTAGTGTCATATACTGTTGCGGTATGTTTGTGTTGTTGATTGTGTGAAGTGTTGCATGTAAATGTTTGGCGTGTTTCTAATTCGGTTCGGCTCTAATAGTGTATTACAAGAATAAATTCCAAACACACACAGATTTCCTTACTAAACACGGTTGTCGGTCAAGTTAATTTAGTCTTTTTTTCTTCAGTTGAATCAATGACTCTTACTGAGGAAAGTCAGAAGGAAATGTTGTAACCTAAATCGCTTGTTCAAACCCCCGAGCTGACAAGGTACAAATCTGTCGTTCTGCCCCTGAACAGGCAGTTAACCCACTGTTCCCAGGCCGTCATTGAAAATAAGAATTTGTTCTTAACTGACTTGCCTGGTTAAATAAAGGTAAAATAAAAAAAAATAAATAAAATTGTCTCTCCTCACCCTCTGCCTCTGGAGTATAGACAGACCAGAGAGAGCAGATATTTCACACGTTACAGACGTCACTCAACACTTTTCCTCTCTGTTCTTGTTTTAAGGCCCACGCCACACCTAGGTGGACAAACACACACACACACACACACACACACACATACGCTTAAGCCCACATGCAAAGAATCTCTCTCTCTCTCTCACACGCACACACACACACACACACTCACCGCTTTGAGAGGTAGGGAGGCTGTACAACACACACACACACACACACACACACACACACACACACACACACACACACACACACACACAGGAGTACACACCCCTTTGAGAGTCAGGGAGGCTGTACAACACAAAGTTCCATATAAGGGCATTTGATGATGTAATGCTCCATAGGCAGGGAGCATGCAGAGAGACATATCTTATTGTTTGGTCTCCCTGCTGGAATGTCCACATCACAGACCGCTGTGTGAGAGCTGAGAGACAGAGAGAGTACGGCAACATAATGAGCTTCAATCACTGAGGCTGCCACCAGACAGACCTATGGAACAGGTAGGAGGAAAAGCAACTTTAACTCGACTTAGCTGCTCTGTTGGTTCGTTATGGAGCACTGTGACTGAGTGCAAGGGGGAAAGTACAGCTTTGATATTGACATTCAGTTGGGTTAGTGTAAAGAATTGATATCTGACTCTGGGAAAGTTGTGTCTTTTGGGATACAATTATAGGCAATCTATTAGAAATAAAGGTTTCATTCAACAAGTCATGAAAAAATGGTGAAACAATTTTGACCAATTGCAGTCTGATATTTTGGAAACTGTGATTACAATTAAACGGATGCTGAGTACAGTAACTAAATATTGCAACAATTTGTACACAATGTTTATTCCCTAATTGTGATTTTCAAATGTACCATTGAGGGAGGACATTGATAGAAGCTGATTCCGTGTGTGAGTTAAAGCTATGGGTAATTCAGTGGTTCATTTCCTAAGTGTAGTTGAACGGGCCACTCAACACTCACACGACACTCTACTGTCTGTGAGAATCTGGGGAAAATGTGCATGGTGAAATCAAAAAGATGGTCATTGTTATTTGAACCTGCTCTCCTGTGAAAAATGAATCACTTCTGAGTGATACATTTATGAACCAACAAGTTAAGTTTGAACATAAACTCAGATATTACAATGAATTCAACAACCTGAAATATGTATATATATTTTTTGATGAGCTATTGATTGTGTAACATACAGCATAGCCAGCTAAACCCCTAAAATGTAACTATTAAAAATAAAATATTTAACTAGCACAGTCATTCAACTGAAGGCATACAAATATTGCCTGTAATTTTATGAGCCCATACTGCTTACTGATTGCCCTCTGCTGGACGTATGCTGGCCAGCTTCCTATGTCTCTTTCATAAAGCATTCCAGGAATAATCCTCCTAACAAACTGACTGCTTCTATCTATTTACAGGGTTCAGGATCAAACATGAACAGATCATTGTTTTATAATGTCTTTTGTAAATTATGTGTATGCTCCTGTGTGAAAGAGGCCTAGAACCTTGGTCTCAATGAGACTCCCCTGTTAATATAAATGTCAAATAAAATCTGGTGTTTTAAGGGAAAGGGCAGGATATTGACCTATAACAAGGGCATTGTCTTGGACATTGACTTCTAAAACATACACACAGAATACTGGCATGTCCTGTATCATCTCAGCAGCAGCACTGTTTACAGAGTCTGAGCCATAGTTTCCAGCTCAAAGGACACTGGCCACAGCTGCTTATTTAAATGTGAGGAAAAGCCCTCTGTGGCCTTCGCCATAATGGTGGGCATGGTGACATCCTGCTGCCGGCTATGTGTGTGTGTGTTTTCCCCTCTGCATGCTGATGTTGCTCGGAAGAGGTCAGTAGGTGAATGGTTGGTTTTGGGTTAATAGCCATCTGCACCCACACCCATTTCTTAACTGCTTACCATGCAGAAGGCATCACTCTATTTTCCATGACATAGAAACTCCTTATGGGAATGTACCGTTTTAGACAGACTGACTCTATTTGGAAAATTGGCAGTGATAAAATAAATTGTTCAATCAAGTGTGGCCTTTACCGTACCTTGTAATCACCATTCCGGGGAAAATCACAAAGTTAATCACGCAATAGAATGATTTAATCTAGAATAGGATTTGATCGTTTTTCAATGATTAATAAACAAAGTCGCTGTTCTCTGCAGCTGACATCTTGTATAACCAAGTTTGATGGCAAAGCCGTATAAGGATGAACTGGGTAAACTAGTACATCATTCATTGGCAAACGTTGAGAATTTCAAGTGGTAGCCTTCAAGTCCCTCGTATTCCCCTTTCGACCATATCGTCACAGTTGACTCACTGGCAGTTCAACTTCTGCTCTCCCAAGTTGTCTTATTCGATTGTCAAGTCCCACTAGTCCAGCAGAATTCTGAGTCCATGGGAAACAGAATCCAATGACTGTCCCTTTGGAGGGACACAGTATTCTCATGTCAAGCGATTAGGATCCTAGGGAACACATGTACTTCCTCTCCAGAGACATCATATAGCCTACTATGTCTTGGCTGATCTCAAGCACCTGATTAATAATACATGGAAGTTTCCCTGAATGTATCTTCTGTTTCCATAATGTATCTTCACAATGTAACCCTCTGTGATTAACTAGCAGTGTCTAAAGTCCAGGACCTCGGCTCACATTCTGTTCTGGTTTGATTGCATCACTGGGAAAACGGAGCATAACTGGGTAGCGGAGATAACTGCTAGAGTAAACAAGGATACAAATAAAGCAGTCTAGCTCTAGCTACATTCTAGCTACATTCTAGCTACATTTGCAGGCCTTTATATGGCTGCCACTCCTCTGCTCTGCCCTGACGTCTCAGCAATGTTAATAGAATATCATGATTTAGATGATTTTTTCTAAATGATCATTTCTGCCAGAAAGACATGTCTTCAGATATTGTAGAACTGACTACCACCCATTCCCATTGTGAACTTTCTCAGTGGGACACTAGAGGCCATTACAAACTCCTCCCCGTCTGATGCTTTCCTACTGTACATCAACTTCAAGCTGATCAGCTTTGATCATCAGATCTCTGGCACAGTGGAACATGTGGAACATCATGGGATTAACATCATAGGGCATAGGACAGCCCCAGCCCTACCATGGACCTGCCTTAGCCCCAGTTCTACCAGCGACCATGCTGACATCATGTTCCTCTACAGGAGACTAGGTGTAATTAGTGATCCCTGAGAGAGGCCCTCTGTTTATCCAGCCAGGCTGTAATTGCCACTGGAAGCAGGGGGGATTCCTTTAAATATATAACCAGAGAGAGAGGGAGGCAGGGGGTAGTAGAGGAACCCCTTAATTAGGGGATTGTTCCATGCCAATGCGACATCTGTGCTAGCACGCTGGCAGCTGCACATTCAGCAGTCATAACATCCCCTCCGACGCTGCCTGGAGCGGAGGCACACTGGCCCGGTACGATGCATGCCCTGCCAGCTACCGTGACCCCAGCTTCCCCCGTGATTCTGTTACATATGCTGTATATACAGTAGACTGTACATTTACACTGGGCATACACCTACACACATGCTCACAAGTACACACTATGAACTCAATATCACTCTAGATGTTAAAATAACTGCAATATAAGCTTAGTGGTTTCTTTAAGCAGGGTTGGTGGTTCTAACAGGTATGAAAGAGGGCTGTATTCACTGGGACATTTCAAAAACAGCAGTGTGGTTGAATACGGGTTTAGTCTACAGTTTGATGGGGACTGATGGGAGTATTCTTGTCAGATAGGGGTCAGGGTAAACATTCAGCATTCTAAAAAAGTCTATTGGATTTGCATTTGGAGGGAACATCCTCACACAGTACAAACACTGCATTTAGTCCATTCTCTATTATTTTTCTTCTTTCAAGTAACAGTAGATAAACAATACAGGACATCAGTAATCAGTCATGCAAATCCTAATAATAGTAATCTAGATAGTCCATTTGTATAGGAATGACCGTAAGGAGTACTATTTTGGACTTTTACTATGGCGTGTAGAGTTTCCAACCCATATGAGAGTTAACTGCTATCGGGGGACCTTAAAAGGAACACACTGCAAGTGTATGTCAGGCTACCGACTTGGGAAAGTTAGCACAGTTATATTTATGATCTGTTAAAGTTTCCATTACATAAAATGTCAAAACCCTTCAGAAATCCATTCAGTATGGTCAGACAAATGTGACACCCATGAGTGTTTATGGTGTGTCTGCATTCCTACTAATAATAGGCCCGATGGCACTTGGGAATAAGAATTAGACACATTTGATACTTCACAAGCAAACAACGAATGACAATTTTCTACCAAGCTGATATACTGTATATTGTTTATGTTATATTATTGTGTTATTATTATTGTGTCGTGTTATGTTGCTCCCTGTGTCATCCATCACCTTCTCCACCCATGTGTCAGTTGTCCAATGTGTGTATCAGTGAAAAGTTCAACATGGTTTTTTATTCAAACTTTTTTTCTCTTCTTCTTGTGTTTTTCTTTCAGACTGAAGTTGCTCATTGACCAGGAAAAGGCCTATCAGGAAAGGAAAGAGGAGGAGAACAACAAGAAGGTCAGCAGCCTAAAGGAGGAGCTGACCAAGCTGAAGTCATTTGCGTTGATGGTCGTGGACGAGCAGCAGCGCCTCACAGAGCAATTGACCCAACAGACTGCTAAGGTCCAGGAACTGACCGCCAGCGCCTCCCACACCCAGGAAGAGCTGAGCTCTGCTAATGCAAAGGTGCAAGAGGGGGAAGAGAAAGTCTTTCACTTGGAGACAGAGCTAGGCGACCAAGCCAGTCGCTTTCACCAGGAACAGGAGACCATGACAGCCAAACTGACCAGCGAGGATGCCCAGAACCGGCAGCTCAAGCAGAAATTGTCCACACTCAGCCGGCAGCTGGATGAACTGGAGGAGACCAACAAGACCCTCCGGAGGGCCGAGGACGAGCTCCAGGAGCTGAGGGACAAGATCAGCCGCGGGGAATGTGGCAACTCCAGCCTCATGGATGAGGTGGAGGAGTTACGGAAAAGGGTTCTGGAGATGGAGGGGAAGGACGAGGAGCTGGTCAGAATGGAGGACCAGTGCAGGGACCTCAACAAGAAGCTGGAGAAGGAAGCCAGCCAAAGCCGTAGCCTGAAGGCTGATGTGGACAAGCTGAACCACAGGATCATGGAGCTGGAGAAACTAGAGGATGCGTTCGGCAAGAGCAAACAGGAGTGCAACGCGCTAAAGTGCAATCTGGACAAAGAGAGGACAGTGTCAAACGTTCTGTCCAGGGAGATGGACATCCTGAAAGCGAGGGTCAAAGAACTGGAGGCCTTGGAGGGTCAGCTGGAGAAGACAGAGCTTACACTAAAGGAAGACCTCACCAAGCTGAAGACGCTGACGGTCATGCTGGTGGATGAAAGGAAGACCATGGCTGAGAAACTGAAAGCGATGGAGGACAAGGTCCATAACAGCACTGGCAAACTGCAAGCTGAGCAGCACAAAGTCACAACAGTAACAGAGAAGCTTATTGAGGAGAGCAAGAAAGCCCTAAGGTCGAATGCTGAGCTTGAGGAGAAAATGTGTGGCGCCACCAAGGACAGGGATGAACTCAAGGCCAAGCTCCAAGCCGAGGAGGAAAAGAGCAACGACCTGCAGTCCAAAGTTACCATGATGAAGAAGAGGTTGCAGTCACTGGAAGCTGCAGAGAGGGAATTCCTGAGGAACAAAGCCAAAGAGGAAAACATCAAGGCGCCCATCGCCAACCGCTCCCAACAAGAGGACTACAAAGTCAAAGACCTTACGCAGGAAGTTGAGCGCCTGAGGCGAAAACTTAAAGATATGAAGGTTGTCGAAGATGACTTGTTGAAGACTGAGGATGAGTTTGAGTCAATGGAGAAGAGATACTCCAGGGAACAAGAGCGAGCAAAGGCCTTGATGGAGGAGTTGGAAATATCCAGAAATGAGCTCTTAAAGTATCAACTGGCAGAGAAGCAAGAGTCCAACCAGGAGCACATCCTCTACAAGCGTCTGAAAGAGGAAGAGGCCAAGTCCAGTCATCTGACCCGAGAGGTGGCGGCCCTAAAAGAGAAGATCCATGAATATATGGGCACAGAGGAAAACATCTGTCGCATGAAAAATGACCACTCCACCTTGCAAAGAAAACTGACTCTGCAAGAGGTGAAAAATAAAGAACTGGCCAGAGAGATGGAGACCCTCAATCGGGAGCTGGAGCGATACCGTCGCTTCAGCAAAAGTCTCCGCCCAGGCATGAACGGCAGACGTTTCTCAGACTTACAGGTGTGCACCAAGGAGGTACAGACAGATCTAGCAGACCACCTTCGACCCAACTACAAGAGCATCGCCCCACTGGAGCGGGCCGTGGTGAACGGAAAACTGTACGAAGAGAGTGACTCTGGGGACGATCCAAACTACAACAATGAGCTGCCCCTCGCCCAATGTAACCCCTCCCTCTTCAACAATGTCAACAACCTCAACAACAACATCAGGAGAGTCCCTTTTCTCAAAACCAAAGAAAGCCACAACCCAGTCAATGGCAAAGTGCAGGTTCCCAGACAGAATGGGAACCATGTGCAGCAAGGAGACGTGTTTCTGACACACAGCCCCGGGCAACCACTGCACATCAAGGTAACCCCAGACCACGGGCATAACATGGCCATGCTAGAAATCACCAGCCCCACCGCAGAAAACACCCAGTCATACACCAGCACTGCAGTCATCCCCACAAGCGGAGGTCCACCCAAACAAAGAATCACCATAATTCAGAACACATCCATCTCCCCGACTACCAGAAACAAAGGTTTAAGGTCCCCCTCATCAGATGGTTCCCCCTGCACTCCTGATCGAGCCATATCTCCCTTCACCATGACCACCTACTCTAGAGCGATGACCCCAGACTCCTCTGGGTCGGTCACTCCAGACAGGGCTATGTCACCCATCCAGATTGTTTCGGTCACAACAGGCACTCCTGACCGGTCCCTGTTCACGGAGCCAGTAGAGGTCATGGGAGGTCATGCAGTCTTCAGGGTGACACCAGAGAGGCAGAGCAGCTGGCAGGTTCAGAGGTCCAACAGCTCCGGCCCCAACGTCATCACCACGGAGGACAACAAAATCCACATTCACTTAGGGAGCCCCTTCATTCAGAGCTTAAACACTACACCCCAGCCTGTGAGCCCATGCTACTCACCTGGGCAGGAGCAGAGATCTCCTGTATCATCCAATGGTACCCCTGTCAAAGGCAACAGCAAAATCACAAGTAGCATCATTATAAAGCCAACATCCACCCCAAACAAAAAGCCTTCACAAATTACAGTAAGTAATGCCTATGATTGACTGATTCCCCATCCCAAGAGACCTCACCCCATTAGTAAACCCTAGTTTGTCCGTCTCCCATTAGCACCACCTATCCCAACCCAACCTCCTCAGTCCCTAGTCATCCGATCTTGATCCATCCACCTCCATTTTACTTGATCTGTATGAAGAGAGGCCGACCTCTGTTTGTGATTGGGGTTTGTTTGTTTGTTTGGTTCTGTTTGGAAAGATGTTTGCATGCATGAATTGTCATTCAAATACAATACAGAACAATAACCCTTTGAAGGCACTTGTAGTAAGAAACGTTTACTGAACACCGGGATAACTTTACTGTATATGCTATTTGGTAAATATACCATGTACTAAGACTATTCACTGATGGACCGTTTCAATTGTGTTTAAACTTCATATTACACAACTTGCATTTTGTTTAAGCTGATTTATTTTCTAAATATTAAAAGTGTGCAAAAGTTCTGTTTTAGTTTGTCATCCATGCTTGCATATTTCATTTACTCATTCAGAAGTGGTAAACCCAGCATGCTGAATGATGAAAATGAGGAATAAATTTCAAGGTTCAAATATATTTTTAATGTTTTTATTTATGCATGTTTTCTAACTTCTAGTTTTTATATTTTATTTGTTCATTGTGATCTAATTTCCACTGCTCAAGTGCTACCTTAACCATTTGAAATAGTATTCAGTCAATACAACTACTGATAGCAGTCCATTGTCCTTCAACCATCAAGACACACACATACAATGAATAGGACATTTTAGAGACACTTCATTTATGTTTTTTACTAGCAGGACTCTCAGAAGAACTCTTGTGTGAACGTCCAGAATTTATTAGAAAATGAAAAAAAGGCCAGGGATTTCTGACATGTGTTTTCTTGGCTGAGTTAAATTCATAGGCTGGTGATGTCATAGTTTCTCCTTCTATCCCAAACACAAAAACCCAGTTACCAAGAGTAAAGACTAGCATGAGTGAATTTGAAGTTCCTTTTTAATGATACCATGGAAAGTCCATGTAAGTCAGCTTGGACGAACGAGAGGTGCTTTAACTGTTGAGGGTCTTCTCCAAGTGGATGTTTCTTTGCTGCAACTCTCTGCATCAATTTGAATCAATATTCTTTACGTTCATCATAGTGTTGTATGATTCTTTTGCAAATACATACAGTTGTTTTAATGGCAAATTATCATGCAACCTACACAACAATGCAAATAGATTGCAGTAGAGGAATGAAGAAAAACCACACTCATCACTCAAAGCACTGGCTTATCATGAAGAGACTTCTGAGTGACACTGGTAATATAAAGCTCACCTGAATGAGCATAAATGTGTCAGATCCATTCACGCATGTGAAAATGCACACCCAATCCAAATACTCTCTGAGTCAGTGTCACTATAAAGAGGTGTCTATGTCAAGCTTTAAATCGATTCAGGCTGGGAGCATTGACATTTGGAAACAGGATCCCAATCTCTCAATGCCCAAGAATAATTTGCAGGCTAAACAAGACGCTGTTCATTCAAGGGATCAGAGTAGCTGTGTCCTTAAATATCCTCCATGTCATTATCTATCTGATCGTACTTATTCACATCTAGTGAGGTCATTGTTTGAGCCAGGCAGATCATATGTTCTGATGTAAAAATAACATCAAAGTCCGTATCGAATGAGAGCAAAGTGCAAGTAGTATGGATGATGGCTTCATAGTCTGACACACCCTTTCCCTTTTTATATCTCACTTGACGCATCAGATAAATCTAAGGTCTATGTAAGCTATACAATCACACAGCACCATCATCCACTGTGCTGTTTTTCAATACAGAAAGGACAGTAGCCAATCAGAGGCGAGACTAATCGTCAGTGTACATCACAGGCTAATCTAATGTAGCAGGCGTAAAAAGACGCCTGAGCGGAGTTCCCACATCCGCTATTCAGGGGAAACAGAAGTTAGGTTGAAAATATTGTATCCCTGAAAACCGGATGTAAGCGGTTTCTGGCGACCCTGCAAAGGCTAATCCCAGGCTAGTTTAGGAGTTGATGGGATTCACGTGTAGTTTACAATGACGGTCATCATCACAATGGTATCCAAACACCTTGACCGATAGGCCCAATGAACAAGGAGAGGAAAATAAACGGACAGGGCAGGGCCCATTTCAAACAAAGGCCTCATATTGTGAACTAAAGAGGATCCTGAGGCTCAGTAGTGTGCTGTGAAATAGTGTCTCGCACCACAATCCAAGCACAAAACAAATCCTGTGTTTTGTTGCCATGGAGACAACCCTGCATCTTTGCCAGTATTGCAGAACGCAGGCCGGCCTAGTGAACTTCAGGCTGGTCTGTCCGTGGCAGAGGAAGTGCTTACTCTAGTACTCCTGTTGCATGCCTCCAAAGGGAGGAGGCTTATAATTAAAGGTCATTCCGTGTAAAATCAACATGGCCCCCTGACATGACCCACACAGATTTTCTGGTCCATTAACCTCATTTTCAAAACACATTTCAAATTTATGTCCTGCATGGATTTAAGGACATGGTTCATTGCACGTTTCAGAATTAATCTTCGAAATCATAAAACACTTATACACACTCACTTACAGTTGGTCTTTAAAAGCATTTAACCACTCACTCCTTGGACTAGGTAGATTCACTCAATAGCTTTCGGCATGTAACTGGAGTGTCTCACAAGAGCTCTCCCTCAGAGAAAGAAAGAGTGATGAAATAAGCTGCAACGTTAAAACTACAGTATAATAACCTATATTTTGCAACAGGTCTGGGAGAATGCCTTAATGTGCAAAATGAACCGCCTCCCCAATGACACCCTATTCCCTATGTAGCACACTACTTCATCATCTATACCCCTTCTTGTCTTTCTTTGCTCTAAGCACCCTCATCATCATCCCTCTAGTCGCACATGCAGTTACATTAAAGCCAGAGGAGAAAGAGAGAGGTTTTTTTAACATGAGCAGAGAGACAGAGGTTTAAACTGAACAGAGAGAGAGAGAGGGGGGGTTTAAACTGAGCAGAGCGAGAGGGGGGTTTAAACTGATCAGAGAGAGGTATTAGAGAGGGGTTTAAACTGAGTAGAGAGAGTGGGGTTTAAAATGAGCAGAGAGAAAGAAAACGAGAGAGAGGTAGAGAGGGATTTAAACTGAGTAGAGAGAGAGAGAGCGTGGGGTTTAAACTGAGCAAAGAGAGAGTGGGGTTTAAACTGAGTAAGAGAGAGAGAGAGAGAGAGAGAGAGAGAGAGAGGTTTAAACTGAGCAGAGAGAAAGAGAGAGAGAGAGAGAGAGAGAGAGAGAGAGAGAGGTTTAAACTGAGCAGAGAGAAAGAGAGAGAGAGGGGGGGGGGGAGAGGGATTTAAACTGAGTAGAAAGAGAGTGGGGTTTAAACTGAGCAGAGAGAGTGGGGTTTAAACTGAGTAGAGAGAGAGAGAGAGAGGTTTAAACTGAGCAGAGGGAGAGAGCGGGGGTTAAACTAAGCAGAGAGAGAGAGGAGTTTATACTGGGCAGAAAGAGAGAGGAGTTTAAACTGGGCAATACCTGGGGTTTAAACTGAGCAAAGAGAGAGAGGGGGGGGGGGTTTAGACTGAGTAGACTGAGCAGAGAAGCATTTAGACTGAGCAGAGAGGGGTTTAAACTAAACGCAGAGCGATGACAAACATGAAGAGCTCCTATGGTGACATCACCTTCTGGCAGAGCTGAGACGGAGCGCTAGGAGCATTAGATGACAGTTTAAGCTGATTGTGCAGTAAACAACACAATGATGCAAACCCCACGGGAGACATTTTCTGTGACTGTTTTGGCAGTTGGTGCTAAAACACGATCCAATACCTGTCTCCAAACATTTTCCCTCCCCACTCTCTCTTATAAGCCTTCTTTGGGAGCAAAACAATTACTTGTCTGTGAATAGCTCTACAAACTCCAAAGATGGTTTCAGAAAGGGAATCATGGATTTCTTTAGTTCCATTCTTTACAGAGGTCGGTTGTGTTGAAAAAATGGTCAAAGCTTTACTTAAATAGTAATGTTTTATTAGTCTACTTGTTATACTGCACACATACATGAACCTGTACATGTCTTAATAAGCATGTCATGATTTATTTTGTAATGTGTTTTGTCAGAAATTGCTAGATATTTGCTACTGTATGCCAAAAAACATAATTTGGCACCATCTTGTGGTCAGTTTGATAAACAACCTACAGTTATATATCGTAAGGATATTGATCCCTTTTTTCTCTCTGTCTATTCTCAGATCCCCTTGGAAGCATTCCGACGCCCAGGTCCAACCAGGATCCCCAAACCTAAAGCCTACAGTACAAAAGGAACAAACAGTGCGGTCAATCCAGGGCCGAGCAATAAAGGACAGCCCCAGACAGCTCTCTCCTCAGAGAAGACGCTGCAGGGTACTCAGAGTGCAGCCAACAACCTAAATGTGGTCAACCGCCCCACTAGAATATAACGTCACACACTTGGATGTATCATCACATTATGATCTCAATTATGATGTAGTCCTGTTGCTACAAAGACTTCTGCTTTTGTGTGCCTCGGTATTGATAATGAAAACACCAAAATAGGAAGATGAGTAGGACAAGGTTAACTAGCATATGTGTTTCACAAAGAAAAATTCACTGATCTGTCTGTGTAAGCAGCAGGGACACAACTTTTACTGGGGACGGGGTTTTATGATTGGAATGTGATACAAAACAAGGCAGCGGGGTACTTTAGGACCATGCAGACGCCTCCGAGCGGTCGGGTAGAAAAAAAATACAATATATATATGCGTGTGTCCCCACCTCTAAAACCAAAGTTGCGCCCCTGGTGAGCGATAATTGCAGTAATTGATCAATTATGATATATATATATATATATATATATATATATATATATATATATACACACACATGTATGTATGTATATATATATATATATATATATATATATATATATATATATATATATATATATATATATATATATATATATATATATATATATATATATATATATATATATATATATATATATATATATATATATACACATGTATATATATATATATATATGGGATATTAGGCTACTGTTCTTACTAATACCATTAAAATATGAATGTGTATTATCCCCTTGTAACATGAACTGTATTGTTATTTTAATGTGGTTAGACCTATCTAATTTACATCCACTACTTAATTAGTCTAATTCTATGAGTGGCAAAAAAAGGAATGCTATCAACAGTTTCAATAATGTACATGTGTATTATTGGTATTTTATGTTGAATGCGACCTCCTCAGTGATGATCTCTGAAATGTAATGATCAGACTATTAATTGGTTATCAATAAATATTGTTTTTATACCTACATATACATATACACATTTACATTTTATTTTATATATAAGAAACCCAGCTTGCTCTGCCTGAAATATAGAACATAAAAACACTCCCAATCTGGTGGAAATATGAATTGTGCAAGCTAATATATATATTTTTTTTAAATGGGTAATTATCACAGTATTCCATCACAGAATTTCACCACTGTGTAAATGCAGGCCTACCTGTATATCAGAGGATCTCATCATGGTTCAATTCAAAATGACATCCTCCAATTGCAATGCACACACCTGTTTCGACGATCACCAATCATGTTGATGGGTCAGTCAGGTGATCAGACAACCACACCTTCGTGGTTCATTCTTTGCGGGAGATGCAGATTATCTGTGAAGTTCTCTTAGCAGTAGCCTCCAACATGTTATATGAGGTACGCCAAATTCATGCCCGGGTGAGACAGATGGGTATCCAGATAGGTTTCGATTTGGTCCCAGCCCATGTGGTGATGGAAGGGAATGAGGAAGTAGATGTTCTGGCTAAACAGGCCCTTAGGAGAGAGGAGGTGGATGTGGAGATGCCGATAAGCAAGGAAGAGGCTTAAGTGAGTTATAAGGACAGTTGTGGTGCAGAGATGGCAGGAGCAGTGGAACAGCAACACTAAGGGCAGGCATCTATTCCAAGTACAGAGGAAAGTTGGGGAGGGGAGGACGGCAGGAAGAGAGAAGAGAGGATGACATCTTTACAAGGCTAAGGGTGGGACACTGCAGGTTGAATAAGACGTTAAATGTGATAGGAAAGCGTCCAACAGGAAGGGGTACTATAGGTAGTACAGCTAAAACCAGACTTTTTCCTAGCAGGTTAGGACAATTTAAGCAGCAGGTTAGGATAATTAACGTGGCAGGTTAGAAGACTTGGATTAAGGTTAGGAAAAGGGTTAGGTTTAGCTCAAATGCTCTGCTAACCTGCTACAAAAAGTAACTTCCGGTCAGAGCTGTACTCCCTCTAGTCACCAACCACAGGAAGGTGTGATTACTGCCAGGAAACAGAGATAGTGGAGCATGTACTGATAGTGTGGGCAGTATGAGAGGGAAATAGAGATCCAGTATGAGGGAGAAGGGGGTAGAGGAATTGAGTTTAAAGAGAATACAGAGTAGAACATCATTAGATACAAAATCAAATCAAATTGTATTTGTTACATGAGCCGAATACAACAGATAGATGTGCACCTTACAGTGATGTAGACCTTACAGTGATGTAGACCTTACAGTGATATAGACCTTACAGTGTTGTAGACCTTACAGTGATATAGATCTTACAGTGATGTAGACCTTACAGTGAAATGCTTACTTACAAGCCCTTAACTAACAATGCAGTTTTAAGAAAGAAATATAGAAATATATAACAAATAATTATGGAGCAACAATAAAATAACAGTAGCGAGGCTATATACAAGCGGTTCAGGTAAAGAGTCAACACCGGTAAAGAGTCAACGTGCAGGGGCACCGTAAGTGACTATGCATGGATAATAAACAGCGAGGAGCAGCAGCGTAAAAATGGGGGGTGGGGTGGGGACAAAGCAAATAGTTCGGGTAACCATTTAATTAACTGTTCAAGAGTCTTATGGTTTGGGGGTAGAATCTGTTAAGAAGCCTTTTAGGCCTAGACTTGGCGCTCCGGTAACGCTTGCCATGCGGTAGCAAAGAGATCATTCTATGACTAGGGTAGCTAGAGTCCTTGGCAATTTTTAAGGCCTTCCTCTGACACCTGGTATAGAGGTCCTGGATTGTAGGAAGCTTGGCCCCAGTGATGTACTGGGCCGTATGCACTACCCTCTGCAGTGCCTTGCAGTCGGAGACCAAGCAGTTGCCATAACAGGCGGTGATGCAACCAATCGATGGTGCAGCTGTAGAACTTTTTGAGGATCTGAAAACCCATGCCAAATCTTTTCAGTCTCCCAAGGGGGAATAGGTGTGGTTGTTCCCTCTTCATGACTGTCTTAGTGTGTTTGGACTATGATTGTCCGGACCTTTGGCAGTCTCTATGGGCGTGCCACAGGGTCCAATTCTCAGGCCGACTCTCTTCTCTGTATACATCAATGATGTCGCTCTTGTTGCTGGTGATTCTCTGATCCACCTCTACGCAGACGACACCATTCTGTATACTTCTGGCCCTTCTTTGGACACTGTGTTAACTAACCTCCAGACGAGCTTCAATGCCATACAACTCTCCTTCCGTGGCCTCCAACTGCTCTTAAATGCAAGTAAAACTAAATGCATGCTATTCAACCGATCTCTGCCCACACCTGCCCGCCCGTCCAGCATCACTACTCTGGACGGTTCTGACTTAGAATATGTGGACAACTACAAATACCTAGGTGTCTGGTTAGACTGTAAACTCTCCTTCCAGACTCACATTAAGCATCTCCAATCCAAAATTGAATCTAGAATTGGCTTCCTATTTTGAAACAAAGCATCCTTCACTCATGCTGCCAAACATACCCTCGTAAAACTGACTATCCTACCGATCCTCGACTTCGGCGATAAATTCCTTCCAGTTCTCTGCTGCCAATGACTGTAACGAACTGCAAAAATCACTGAAGCTGGAGACTCATATCTCCCTCGCTAACTTTAAGCACCAGCTGTCAGAGCAGCTCACAGATCACTACACCTGTACATAGCCCATCTGTAAATAGCCCATCCAACTACCTCATCCCCATACTGTATTTATTTATTTTGTTCCTTTGCACCCCCAGTATCTCTACTTGCACATTCATCTTCTGCACATCTATCACTCCAGTGTTTAATTGCTATATTGTAGTTACTTTGCCACTATGGCCTATTTATTGCCTTGCCTCCCTTATTTCACCTCATTTGCACACACTGTATATATAGACTTTTTCTACTGTATTATTGACTGTATGTTTGTTTATTCCATGTGTAACTCTGTGTTGTTGTATGTGTCGAACTGCTTTGCTTTATCTTGGCCAGGTCACAGTTGTAAATGAGAACTTGTTCTCAACTAGCCTATCTGGTTAAATAAAGGTGAAATAAAAAATTAAAAAGTTTGTTTGTGATGTGGACACCAAGGAACTTGAAGCTCTCAACCTGCTCCACTACAGCCCTGTTGATGAGAATGGGGGTTGGGGCCCCCATTCTGGGGGTGGGGGTGCTCAGTCCTTCTTTTTCTGTAGTCCACAATCATCTCCTTTGTCTTAATCACGTTGAGGGAGGGGTTGTTATCCTGGCATCACACTGCCAGGTCTCTGACCTCCTTCCTGTCTCATCGTTGTCGGTGATCAGACCTACCACTGTTGTGTCGTCTGCAAACTTAATGATGGTGTTGGAGTCGTGCTTGGCCATGCAGTCATGGGTGAATGGGGAGTACAGGAGGGGACTGTGCATACACCCATGAGGGGCCCTTGTGTTGAGGATCAGCGTGGCAGAAATACAGTCTCAAATATTTTGTTATCTTTTTTAAGAGAAAAGGGGCTGGCAGGTGGGCTGGCCCACAGGCCCCTTTCAAATAAAGATTACAGTTTTGAAACTGCAGTAAAAGTGCAGTAACTGCAGTCGACTGTGGTATTTTGGACGCAGTAATTGCAGAACAAATGCAGTGTACTGCAGTTGAACTGCAGTTATACTGCACTCTAACTGCAGTTCCACTGCAAAAGTACTGTAGTATAAAAACATTGTTGTTTTGGACGCAGTATTTGCTGCATACTGCCGTTATACTGCACTCTAATTAAGCAATAAGGCTTGAAGAGGTGTGCTATATGGACAATATACCACGGCTAAGGGCTAGACACAGCCCTTAGCCGTGGTATATTGCAGAGGTGGGACCAAGTCATTATTTTACAAGTCACAAGTATGTCTCAATTCTTAGCACTCAAGTCCCAAGTCAAGACAGGCAAGTCCGAGTCAAGTCTCAAGTCCTAAACTTTCAGTTTCGAGTCCTAAACAAGTTATAATGTGCTCTTCACCAAATGTAACACCATTTCATATTTTTAACAAGAGTAATAGTTCGTATTTTACATTTACACAAATCTTGAATGCTTTAAAAATATATATATTTATTACTTTCCAAATAAACTTGCATGTGTAGCCATGAGAAAGATGTAGGCTTGTACACAATCGCCCAACCTTAACACACACACACACACACACATCCTCTCTGTGTGTGGTTACAGTAGGCTAACGTATGTCAATGGTTTTAGGAACAGCAGTAACATCAGGCAGGCTTTAGGCTACCAACTGCCTAGCCAGTTGTTGCTCAATCTTGGGTGCAATGATCACGTTCCCGCACTGACTGACTGTGTGGAGGCTCATAGATTTAACGTTACGTTAGCCTACATGCTACACTAGGAAAGTTATATATAGCTGTCGGCTATATTAGCCACGACTTACCGTTCTTTGTGCTGCTTCAAATGTCAAACAAAGTTGGAAATTGTTGCCTCTGTCTGTAATTTTCTTCCCGCATGTTTTGCAAGTTACAATCTGTTTGTTGTTGATACAGCGTAGTCTTTATATCCGAAAATAATAATTTGGGGTATCATCTTTCCAAGGGCTCCGTCTGAATTCACCCACCGATGTTCCTCTGCACTGCCACGCTCAACTGTTTCTCAGTTGGCACAATTTGATTGGCTGCTGTCCGATTCAAACTGTAATCTGTTAAATGAAGAGTTGATGCGTGGCACACCTTTTTTAATAGCATAATTTTTCATATTTGGGCTTGGGGAGGGTATCAAGTCAGGTCGAGTCAAAAGGCAAAAAGTTAAGTCACGAGTCATTGGTGTTAATGTCAAAGTCGAGTTGCAAATCATCATATTTGTGACTCGAGTCCAAGTCATGTGACTCGAGTCCACACCTCTGGTATATTGGCCGTATATCACAAACCCCCGAGGTGCCTTATTGCTATTATAAACTGGATACCAACTTAATTAGAGCAGTAGAAATACTTATTTTTTCATAACCGTGTTATACGGTCTGATATACCACGGCTGTCAGCCAATCAGCATTCAGGGCTCGAACCACCCAGTTTAAACTGCACTCTTACTGCAATCTTTTTTCGTAAGAGGCCAGTACAGTAGGTGGCGGTAATGCTTCATAACGTTGGATGCCAACATCCGATAAACCCCACAGAAGAAGATTTTTTAAATTCATAGCAATGACTATTACCATAATATATTTGTTGTCATTTGTTTTCTACTTGGCAGCTGTATGTTATTAAAATAAAGTGCATCAATGGTCGCCCACAACAGAACTGGTCAAATGTTTGCAAAGTCTATGTCTTTTTACTATAAAGTAGCTAGCTAACTATCCCCCAGCCAACAATGTCAGGTATGTCAGACTTTAACCACTTCACAAATGGCTACGTAAGTCCTATTTCACAACAGTACATGTGTCGGCCTACTGTATTTAAGCAGTTATTAGTTTTTGATATTTCAACACAGCGCAATTCAAGATCCCATTCGCCAATAAAAATGCACGCGCCTGTTTCGACATTGACCAATCAGGTTGATGGGTAATGAACCACGACCGCGCGCTAAGTTCTTGCGACAGTAATTTTGTCATACATTCGCGGGAGAACAGCTTTGCCAGCAACTATTTAAATTTATGGCATTTATTTGAGGTACTTGGCATGCGGTAGCTGCGTGTTATTAGTACAACCTTCACAGTTTGTTGGCTGCACACTACTAGACAGTTTGCTAGCTAGCTAGACAGCTAACGTTAACAACATAACTGGCAAACTTTTTGCAAGAGGTCTGTCGTTTTGATCCAAAGTATCTAATATGGCAACTATGTGTCACTCAAGACGTGCCCTGATGGAAATCCCAGCTCCACAGCCGAAAATTGCAGGTACGTCTGACAACAACTTTAGCGTTAGCTGGCTAGCCAGCTACATTTCCCTCCACTGCAGCATCACAACAGCTGTCCTTGGTAAAGTAAGCGCGGGCCAGGAACAAATGTGGCTAAATAGCGGCTACCTTATTTTCTAAATATGTTGAATCATAACAATGAAGTCAGCCAGTAAGATCCAATAAAACACCGAGTCTGAACAATCAAATTGTGTCAATTTGCTAATAATGGAAATAAGTCCGTTTTAACTTGTGTGGGCAACTAGCTAGATAGCCATCTTTGAGTTAGCAATTGCATTGACACAACATGGTACCTATTGTTAGCCTTTGCTAACAACTTTACCTAGTTATAACTAGCTGATATTGGACATTTTTAGCTAAGTAATAAAGATTGTGGGTGAGCTGTTTGTAGCTTAATTCAGCAAGACATGACCATTATTTTTGTTTTATGCAAGTACCAAAACATTGCATCTGCCTTCCTTTCTAGTACAGCTAGAATAATATTGTAACTGGGTTAACTATGATCCTGTAACGTTAGTAGACACAAATGCACTCAAGTTATGCCAAATGTTTTTTTGCAGCTCGAATGAGAAGGTCCTACCTGGAGGTTCTAAGTTCACGCATAGCTCCATTCTCAACCACTTCTAGAGGCAGAAACCTGACCAGCAATTCAAAACGTGGGCATTCATGTTAGTAAGCAAATTAAATGGATCATGTCGTTCAGTTTCTAGTCATATATTAGTGTGACCAATACGGTGGTGTATGTTTTGCAGTGGACCCAGCCATATACAGAACAGGGAGTAGTCGGAGTGAGGCCCAAAGTGAAAGAATGGAAGACGACCAGACACCCTTGTCCAACCAGCAGCTTGTGCAGCTCATAAGATCTTTCATCCTAGTAGAACAGGGGCAGAGGCAGGAGCCCAGAGCCCTCACTACAGACCTGAAGCCGTTACAGGAGGACTTGCACCTGAAAAAGACCAATGTCTACAGATCTATACCCTACTCACGGCTGGGGTCCAACCGAGACGCACACTGTTACAGAAAGGCATATCCACACCTGGTGGTGTTTAAAGTGAGTATCAACATTTTTGTTTTATGCTCTTTAAGTTGCCCTTATGTGACTGTAACTCGGGTAATTGACCTGAAGTTGAATCTCCTTGCAGTAAATAATATACGTCTTTTAAGATTTACACTAACTTTTTTTCAAGCTGATTGTGTGACTTAAGTGCTTCTAAGATGGTTTAATAGCTAGACATTCTGGGTTGTCATGGTGATTGGTACTATGCTGCATCACCTGCTGTGTGTTTTAACAAACCTTGTCTTTTTCCTCCCAGGTTTCCTGCCAGGAGTGGGGTCAGCTGCTGCTGCAGAACGAGGAGTGGGAGTCTGCTCTGGAGCACGCCCTAGTGGCGTGGAGGTACACCAGTGAGCTGCCACAGTGGGACACCAGCAGCCACAACTTGGTGAGGGAACAGTGTTACAGCATGCTGGCAGCCCACTGCATCACAGCTCTACAGCACTACTGCCCAGACCCCAGCAAAGCCATAGAGCTGCACAGGAGGTAAGAATCCTCCTTTCTTTGGAACCTTTTCACAGGTCATGCTTGAATTGTTAACACTGTATTGAGTTTAAACTGGTGTTTCTGTTGACTGAGAATTGGCAGCGTTTGGATGGTAAAAGTGCATAAAACCAGATAAATAAATACAAATTGAAAAGTAAATATGCTCTATAAAGTCACTTTGGCTATGCATGGAGGTTGGTTCTGGTTGTTTTTTAATCGTATATCTCTAGTCTGTCAACTCCGCCTGTTAGTCTTGACCTCTTGCTATTGCAAACTTGCAACACTGTTACTGGTACTGGCTCACAAAGTGAGTCTGACAGACGAGGCTCAAGGCTCCACAGTGCGACCATTTTACTCGCATATGCCCCTAAATATTCTGCTCTATGGCCTGGAATTCTAATTTGGGAGCACCAGTGCGCCTAGAAACATTATGGATTCAAGCTTTATTACCTCGTGTAAATAAGTTGTGTAAAAACACAGACCGGGCAAATGGATTATGGTTATTGTAGTTAATTACCACGTTTTCTGCGCTGAACTATGTAAAACATTGGCCTGTTGGAAATTACAACCTCCTACTACATCGTCCAGCCTGTGCTTGATCTGATTTTTCTCTAGAGAAACTGCACATTGGCATCAGTCTGGCAAATTGAGATATGTTTGGACATTTGACCGGCACAACTTTTTCATAATGGAAACACCGGGAGTAAAAGACACCTACAGTGGCAAGAAAAACTGTGAACCCTTTGGAAATACCTGGATTTCTGCATAAATTGGTCATAAAATTTGATCTTCATCTCAGTCACAATAGACAAACACTCTGCTTAAACTAATCACACACAAACAATTATGTTTTCATGTCTGTGTTGAACACTGTGTAAACATTCACAGTGCAGGGTGGAAAAAGTATGTGAACCCTTGAATTTAATAACTGGTTGACCCTTTGGCAGCAATAACCTCAACCAAATGTTTTCTGTAGTTGAGGATCAGACCTGCACAATGGTCAGGAGGAATTTTAGACCATTCCTCTTTACAAAACTGTTTTAGTTCAGCAATATTCTTGGGATGTCTGGTGTGAACCACTCTCTTGGGGTCATGCTCCCATCTCAATCAGGTTGAGGTCAGTACTCTTGAGATGAGGCCACTCCAGAAGGTGTATTTTCTTCTGTTGAAGCCATTCTGTTGTTTTACTTCTGTGTTTTGGGTCACTGTCCTGTTGCATCACCTAACTTCTGTTGAGCTTCAATTGGCAGACAGCCTAACATTCTCCTGCAAAATGTCTTGATAAACTTGGGAATACATTGTTCCGTTGATAATAGCAAGCTGTCCTGTCCCTGAGGCAACTAGGCAGCCCTAAACTACGGCGCTCCCTCCACCATACTTTACAGTTGGGATGAGGTTTTGATGTTGGTGTGCTTTTCCTTTTTTTTTCACACAGTGTTGTGTGTTCCTTCCAAACAACTCAGCTTTAGTTTCATCTGTCCACAGAATATTTTGCCAGTAGTGCTGTGGAACATCCAGGTACACTTTTGCAAACTTCAGACGTGCAGCAATGGGTTTTTTTTGGACAGCGGTGGCTACTTCCGTGGTGTCCTCCTGTGAACACCATTCTTGTTTTACGTATTGTAGACTCCTCAACAGATGAGATATTAGCAGAGGTTTCTGTAAGTCTAGCTGATTCTTCTTAACCTCACTGAGCATTCTGCGCTGTGCTCTTGCAGTCATAATTGCAGGACGGCCACTCCTAGGGAGAGTAGCAACAGTGCTGCACTTCAGTTATAGACCATTTGTGTTCCCGTGGACTGATGAACATCAAGGCTTTTCGAGATACTTTTGTAACCCTTTCCAGCTTTATGCAAGTCAACAATTCTTAATTGTAGGTTTTTTTGATATCTCTTTTGTTTGAGGCATGGTTCACATCAGGCAATGCTTCTTGTGAATAGCAAACTCAAATTGTGTGTGTTTTTATAGGGCAAGGCAGCTCTAACCAACATCTCCAATCTTCTCATTGATCGAACTCCAGGTTAAACAACTCTTGACAACAATTTGCTTTTGGAGAAGTCATTAGCCTAGAGGTTATCATACTTTTTCTAACCTACACTGTGAATGTTTAAATGTATTCAATATAGACAAATACAATGTGTGTATTGGTTTAAGCACACTGTCTATTGTTGCGACTTAGATGAAGATCAGATCAGATTTGATGACCAGCTTTATGCAGAAATCCAGGTAATTCCAAAGGGTTCATATACTTTTTCTTGCCAACTGTGAAGAGAAATATGTGGGAATACTGCTCCTTTCAACTCTTCTTTTCTATAACTCTTTCCTTCAGGTTTAAAATGGCACAGCTGCACAGTCAGTTGATCTCTCCTTGTATTCAGGAGCTGGAGAGAAGCCTCGGCGAAGCACAGGTTTGTTCCATGAACACCCACTGAAATGGCCAACACTAAGATCAGCTGACAACCATCAGCACGGCTTCCAAGTCTATGGGGTTGCACTATTGAACAGCGTATATCAGTGGTTGCCATTCAATTATGTTTGGTATCCTTGCCTTGTGTTGCGCTATTCCCCCATGCCTTGTGTTGCGCTATTCCCCCATGCCTTGTGTTGCGCTATTCCCCCATGCCTTGTGTTGCGCTATTCCCCCATGCCTTGTGTTGCGCTATTCCCCCTTGCCTTGTGTTGCGCTATTCCCCCTTGCCTACAGTATTCCCTCAGAGTAAATACAAGAGAGCTTTGAATTTTGGTAAGCTGTTTTTTAAATGTGCATCTAAGCTTTTTGTATTTAAGTTGTTTTGTAAAATGTGTTTATTGCCATTGAACTATTGAATGTTATCATAAGGAAATTATGAAATGGCCTTTAAAATGTGAAATGCTGTCATAGGGAAATGAACTGTCCTTTTCACCAAGATGTTTTATATTTGGGGGATGTTTTTGTGGATGTGTTGAAAAATGCCACGATACATGAAACAGCTGCCTTATTTCAACTTGGCTGAATGCTACCTGTTTTGTAAATATTTGTCTAAAGTAACTGTTTTGCACTGTTTTCTTCATCCTGGAAACTTGACATTTTGATAAAATCAAATCTAATTTAATAAAATTCTACTTAGTTTTTCGACATTGACTTTCTGGTTTTGTCTCCTCTAAAACACATGACACTGATTTACCGTTTTGAGACTTTGGCGACCTGCTTTGTCACTGAGTTAATTAGCTGGTTTTCCCCTTGCATTTTGCCTAATTCAGAGGACAGGTTCAGTGCAAGCATGTGAGGAGAGTGGCATTTTCTTCTTGTAGCTGTCACAGTCAAAACATCTCATCAACATTAGTGATACGTCCTCGAAATAGAAGTGGGACAGCTACATGAATAGAACTGACGTGATTCTTCAGTCTGCACGTCACTGGGACATAATTTTATTTTTTTATTTTTTTTATTTCACCTTTAACCAGGTAGGCTAGTTGAGAACAAGTTCTCATTTGCAACTGCGACCTGGCCAAGATAAAGCATAGCAGTATGAGCAGACAACACAGTTACACATGGAGTAAACAATTAACAAGTCAATAACACAGTAGAAAACAAAGGGGGAGTCTATATACAATGTGTGCAAAAGGCATGAGGAGGTAGGCGAATAATTACAATTTTGCAGATTAACACTGGAGTGATAAATGATCAGATGGTCATGTACAGGTAGAGATATTGGTGTGCAAAAGAGCAGAAAAATAAATAAAAAATAAATAACTTTTAGGTTTGTGTTCTAATTAACTTCATATATTTCCATCAGAATGTTCCTCCAATGTTTTCTGCTGAGCACTGCGGTAGTTGGTTGCCCTTTAATCAGTGACGGTGTCTGATTTTCCTTTTCCCTGTGCCACCACTGTGTGGAGCCCATGTTACATGATTTATCCTGAGCACCAACCTCTGTTTAAACCCAGCACAGTACACTGGCATTCAGAAATGCCCAATGGTTAATGCTGAACGAATGAGGAGAATGAAATCTAGCCTTGCCCGCTAATTCGTTTACACTCTTACATGAAAAGATTCATCACCAGATGTGTGGCAGTACATCCAGTTCTAGCAGTAACATTTATTGCTTTTTGGAAGCGCAATCTGAAGGAAGATGACTCAATCCCGCAGCAGATGAAGCCTTGTGTTCACACTCTCAAACACTGTGATTAGTGTACCTCGCAGGACACAGGAGGGTGTTGCCATCTCTGCAGTGTGTTATCAGTGTCCTTGGCAACTGCTTAATTATCAGAACGCTCTCGTTTCCTCAGCGTCCATAATGGTGTCTGAAAATGTTCCTATCTGTCCTAAATCCTTGTTTCCTCCAAGCTCTGGGGAGGAGCAGGAGCGCCCCCTCATTTGCTTTGAGAAGTATATTGAGGTAAGGACGGCGGAAGCAAGGATTTGATGGCTTGTGTTTTCAGACAACCCAAGTACTCTGCAGCATTGTTGCTATTTCACTTCTATGTATTCCTTCACAATTTAATTCCATTACATCCATCTCATAGTATATCTCTGTGGTAAAGTCTAGAGGAGCATTTTTTTAAAACCAAGAAATAAGTATGTTTTTTTTTAAAGTCCGAATTCAGGTTTTAAGAAGTAAATAATGACATCGGGGTGAGCATGGGGGGATTTTCTTTACGGATTCCTTATCAGTTTGACAGGCAATCATGTGGAGATGGCTATTTATCCATTGTTAGCAGACTTGATCACAATATCCTCCTAACAAAACAATTCAGTATATATAATTGGTGTTCCCAATGAGACAGCCATGCGCTGGTTGTATGGAGCTGGGATGGGGGATAGAGAGCGCTCTTCAATGCACACTGGTGATACAGAAAAATGTACGTTTCCTGTCTGGGAGTTTGATTCTAACTGGCCATCTACTGGAAAATGTAATCTTGCTACATTTGTTTACTCCTGTCAGTAAGTAAAATGGAACAATGA
Source organism: Oncorhynchus mykiss (assembly GCF_057628025.1). Classification (NCBI taxonomy): domain Eukaryota; kingdom Metazoa; phylum Chordata; class Actinopteri; order Salmoniformes; family Salmonidae; genus Oncorhynchus; species Oncorhynchus mykiss. The sequence goes on from NC_143028.1 coordinate 5,570,666, forward strand.
GTAGATTTTTGTGCAGTTTTCGGTATTCGTTATCGTTCTGCCCTTTTCACATTCAACATTGACATGTGTTTATGAACCATGTACAGTCCCGTACCAACCTTCCTTTGTGAGAACCATGGCTGACTTGCATTTGGATGAATTGTGAGGGCCGTTGTTGCTGTCTGAGTATCCAGCCCTCAGGGCCACCTGGGGAGAGAGAACAGGAGATGATCTGACAGCCGTGTTTCTGACTGGAAAGCAAGACGAAAGAATAACCTTGTTAAAAATCTCCAACTTGTAATTAATAACTTCTCGCATCTTTAATTCCTTCTATATTCATGAGCACCTGGCTTATTTGACCTGGGGAGCAAACAGAATTAGACTGCATGTTAAACATCAAAACTATTTTGGAATGTTTTGGAGCTTGACCGTTGGGTTTAGAGCTCAGACCATTGCCTTCATGATATTTTGTTACGTTGTCTTATGTGGGTAAAAAAAAATATTATTTTCATTAAAAAGCTATTAAGACATTTCATCATTACCTGCCCATGCAGTTCTTTTCAGAAACAGAAACACCCACTCTGAGAGGTAGAGATTATTATGGGGACATTCTCAGTCCTTTCACATTTGTCCCTGTGTGGAGGGTGGGCCGGCCAGCTGAAGTGACACGGCAGGCTGCCCTTTGTGAGGGCAGCCTCACATTTGGGCTGCTGACCTGAGCCTTCCTAGGGCATTGTGTCATTAGACAGTCTCATTTCAGCGCTGGCAGCTTAGCAGCAGGAACACTGATGCTGTTTTCATGGCTGACTGGGGACAATGCTTTTGGCGAGTGTGTCCTCACTTTGCCTCTCTCCAGGAGAGTGGCCCATCGAACAAAACACAGTACGGGCAGCAGTCCCCTTCTCTCTCTCACACACACACTCAAGAGCTGAGTGACAACGCTCCTTAGAAAGATTTGTGCTGAATGATCTAGAAATCAACACTTTCATGTTAAAGCCTTTTTACAGATTTTTGGACTGTTTTGAAAAAATGTTTTTAGTTATTCACTTTGCAATCAGGTGCTGTAAAATATTTCCCTTGTAAAATAGTGTGATAAGCATGTAATTAGTTCATGCATCAACCCAGAATTTCCCCCCTGGGACTACAATGTCATTACTCTGACTCAAACACTCCCATGCTAGATTCTGATTCAGAGGTCATGGTCTGTATTGAACAATTGAGGCTGATAAGCAGGATCCCATACGGTTATATTTTGTTAGCTTCTTACAGTCCAACTTTTCAATTATCAATTTAGTTTCAATGAAATCGCACCATCAAACGGAACAAGGTAGAAACCCAATCAGTCAAACACACTTTGTATTCTCAATAAATCAGCAAGTGCCATTTTCCATTTGAATTTATATCACATGAAGGATTCGGTCGAGTGAAAGGTAAATTACCAATAAGATCTCACTTCAGTATTCAATGTTTGTCTGGGGGTTAAGTTTAGACATTCATTCCGACTGATTTAAGGTTTGGGATAGGGTAGAAACAGAAAAAAGGAAAACGATTGCCCAGCCCTGGGATTGAACCTGCAATCCTCAGACGACTAGACCAGTGATTCCCAACGCCAGTCCTCCAGTATCTCCAACTGCACACATTGTTGTTGTAGCCCCCAGACAACTCAGTGATTCAGATGATTTAATAGTCACATACAGGGTTGCAGGTTTGGTTGCAGGGTAGAGTTAAAATCTTAATTTTCGAGCTCCAACATGCAGGACTAAGTTAAATAAAATCATGGAAATGGTCATAACACACAATAGAAATAGCACTATGTACATAATAATAACTGTGGCAAATAAATGTCCAGTGGTGTGGAGGCAGAGTGACGACTGTTGAGGAGGTGGAGTGGAATGATCATAGGGGGAGCAGCAGCATGACCAAAGATGAAATAAAAACAATAGGTTTTAATAAAAAAATATACACTAGATCCTAGATCTGAATGAATGAAATATTCTTATTAAATACTTTTTTCTTTACATAGTTGAATGTGCTGACAACAAAATCACACAAAAGTTATCAATGGAAATCAAATTTATCAACCCATGGAGGTCTGGATTTGGAGTCGCACTCAAAATTTAAAGTGGAAAACCACACTACAGGCTGATCTAACTTTTATGTAATGTCCTTAAAACAAGTCAAAATGAGGCTCAGTAGTGTGTGTGGCCTCCACGTGCCTGTATGACCTCCCTACAACGCCTGGGCATGCTCCTGATGAGGTGGCGGATGGTCTCCTGAGGGATCTCCTCCCAGACCTGGACTAAAGCATCCGCCAACTCCTGGACAGTCTGTGGTGCAACGTGGCTTTGGTGGATGGAGCGAGACATGATGTCCCAGATGGGCTCAATTGGATTCAGGTCTGGGGAACAGGCGGGCCAGTCCATAGCATCAATGCCTTCTTCTTGCAGGAACTGCTGACACGCTCCAGCCACATGAGGTCTAGCATTGTCTTGCATTAGGAGGAACCCAGGGCCAACCGCACCAGCGTATGGTCTCACAAGGGGTCTGAGGATCTCATCTCGGTACCTAATGGCAGTCAGGCTACCTCTGGCGAGCACATGGAGGGCTGTGCGGCCCCCCAAAGAAATGCCACCCCACACCATGACTGACCCACCGCTAAACCGGTCATGCTGGAGGATGATGCAGGCAGCAGAACGTTCTCCACGGCGTCTCCAGGCTGTCACGTCTGTCACATGTGCTCAGTGTGAACCTGCTTTCATCTGTGAAGAGCACAGGGCGCCAGTGGCGAATTTGCCAATCTTGGTGTTCTCTGGCAAATGCCAAACGTCCTGCACGGTGTTGGGCTGTAAGCACAACCCCCACCTGTGGACGTCGGGCCCTCGTACCACCATCATGGAGTCTGTTTCTGACCATTTGAGCAGACACATGCACATTTGTGGCCTGCTGGAGGTCATTTTGCAGGGCTCTGGCAGTGCTCCTCCTGCTACTCCTTGCACAAAGGCGGAGGTAGCAGTCCTGCAGCTGGGTTGTTGCTCTCCACGTCTCCTGATGTACTGGCCTGTCTCCTGGTAGCGCCTCCATGCTCTGGACACTACGCTGACAGACACAGCAAACCTTCTTGCCACAGCTCGCATTGATGTGCCATCCTGGATGAGCTGCACTACCTGAGCCACTTGTGTGGGTTGTAGACTCCGTCTCATGCTACCACTAGAGTGAAAGGACCGCCAGCATTCAAAAGTGACCAAAACATCAGCCAGGAAGCATAGGAACTGAGAAGTGGTCTGTGGTTATCACCTGCAGAGCCACACCTTTATTGGAGGTGTCTTGCTAATTGCCTATAATTTCCACCTGTTGTTTATCAGTGTTGCTTCCTAAGTGGACAGTTTGTTTTCACAGAAGTGTGATTGACTTGGAGTTACATTGTGTTGTTTAAGTGTTCCCTTTATTTTTTTGAGCAGTGTATATATATATTAAATGAGGGCCTGTTGATTAGTTAGTTGACTAGTTTAATCAGGTGTGCTTGTCCGGAGCTACAATAGAAATGTGTACTGTTGGGGGTACATGAGATCTGGAGTTGGCAACCATTGTACCAGATGGTACTAGGCGCTCACGTTGCCCCTAGTGGATGCATTAAAGGCATCTCCCAACGTCCTGGGGACTTGGACAAACGTTGAATACTGAAGTCGATCTGGTGTGACCTTGGTGTGACCAAACCTGCACAGAGAATTGCTGATCAAGCTGAAAGCAGAATGCTAGCTAGCTGTAGCTGTCCAAAGTAACTACTGTAAAATTACACAGTAGGCTTGTTGAGGTGATGATTAGGGATAATTATCCACTGGTGAATGTTCTCTAAGGTGGGAGAACTCTATTTCAGAGGTGACCAGCATAATACCCTTAAATACAGGGCTGGAGTTGAACTGCAGTGCCTGAGTATGGCTGATGTGGCCCTTTCAATCTATACTATACTTGGTGAGGTAAGGCCAGTAAAACATGTGCAGTAATAACTCCTCACTATGCATTTTATCTAGTTCTGGGATTTTGGAAATGGTTAAATTACTTGCTGATATTTTGCTGAGCTCTAAATCATAAATAGATATGCTGCATATATTTGTATTAACTAACCATCATTAAAGAATGTGGCTAGTGAACCAGAAAACACATTAAAAGGTTTTTATTTATTAATTAAATTAATAAATTCCCCATGAAGCCATATCAATGGAAGTAACTTTGACTGACAGTTCTGGTTGTGTAGCGCCAGTGGCACAAATGCATGCAGTATAAACTTGCCCTATACAGTGAGTATGATACCAGTTTACCAGGAACAACAAGTGTGATAACCCCCCCCCCCTCCCCCTCCATTAGACCCAAACTCCACCGTTCCTTCTCATCCATACAGGAAGTCATTATTGAGGCTCTCACCTTTTCACAGATGGCCATTTAACACATCACTGGCAACAGCAAATTAACCAGGGTCCTGCAGGCACTATCTCCAGCAGCCTTGGATTGCACAAACTATTATCACACACTCACCTGCACGGAAGAAAGAAAGGTGTACTTACTCAGTCTCACCCAACCGCAGTGACACAGAAATAAACCCTCATTCTATATTACTGTCCCCGGGGCCCAGATGGAGATTGTGATTTAGCCTCTATACAACATGGCATAGGTGGATTACTTTCTCACTTCTTGAAGCTTATACTGTATGTGGTAACAGACAGCATAGATATAGAACACTGATATAGTGTCTATTAAAGATGTGCTGTAGTAGGCTCCAGTGTCTACAGTCTCAGTAGGCCTTGGTGGTGGTGTCTGTATACATTCTCTTTGCTCTTCGGTCCAAATGTGTTACTGTCATATTTGCACTGTCAAGTTGCTCCAGCGCCTCGTGGTGCAAATGGGGATTTCAATGGCGATAAAAAAAGATGAAGTCGAGTCTGACAAGTTAGAAATGAGAAAAGTGACTGTGACCAAAGCCCTGGAGACAGACAGACAGAGTCACTGTGTTTCAGTCGTAAGGTTTTGTTTACTCTCCGTCTACATGGAAGTCCTCTCTCCCTGACGTAGCCTCCTTTCAGAACCGACAAAAGAATCAGGGAAGAATCTGAATTTCCCTTGGTGATATTACATCATATCACCATCCAGTGCTGGCTGAATGATACGGGCAAGTGTGAAGATTATAGCTTAGTGATTTGGGTGGGTGGAGGAGAGTAGTATATTGATTAGGATTATCGTTCTCTCCTTATTGGGCAATCATTTGTGCTTCCTGTATTTTTCCATTTTGCTTATAATTTCTTGAGATCGATCTCCTTTGGTGTCTGTCTGTACGTTGAGTAGTGAACTTGTGCATGACAAATTAATGTGAGGAAGAGGGTTTCTGGCAAGGCCAAGTTTCTAAATCACAAGCAGCTCTGCACGGGACCTCCCCAGTCGCCATGCCACAGTGACATGTCTGTCCTGTCCTGACGGTGGCCTCCACAGATGGAAGGCACTGGCGGCAGTGCCTAGAGGAAGTGGATCAACTGTCAGATAAACGGAGAGAGGTACAGGGTCCTCTGGCAGATCAGTGCCTACTCCTCAGAAGAGAGGAAGAGAGAGAGAGTGGGCTGGCAGCTGATTCTCTATCCGTGTCAGTGCCATCAGGAGGATAACATGAATACAAGCCAAACAATCAGTGATGTCTGGCAGTCAGTCTTTCTTCCATGGGTTTACTCTTAACACACAAGTATGTTTTGTTACTTGGCTCTGTTCTACCGTCGGGAGTAAGGCAACGCTAGCTGCTCATCTGTGACACTGATCTGACATGAGTGTGTCATTTTTCAACAAATCAAGCTCAGACAGCTTAATGTGATGACGAGGTTATTAGATAGCATGCTAATTCATGTCAACTGCGGAAATTAGATGTCTATCAAAAAAGAAAGATAAAATAACAATTTAAGTTATGACCTTAGGTATTTAACATGAAGAACTTCTGCACTGCTAGTGCACTATTGTTAGTGCTGTGAATAACTTGTACTGAATGCACTGATGATTTGCTGTGGATAAGAGGGTACCCTATTACAGGGGCTGAGTCACTGGCTTTACTGGGGCTCTCTCATGCCGTCCCCGGAGGGGGTGCGTCACCTGAGTGGGTTGAGTCACTGATGTGGTCATCCTGTCTGGGTTGGCGCCCCCCCCCCGCCCCCCCACCCCCCCCCCCCCTCCCCCCCCCCCCTCCCCCCCTTGGGTTGTGCAGTGGCGGAGGTCTTTGTGGGCTATACTCAGCCTTGTCTCAGGATGGTAAGTTGGTGGTTGAAGATATCCCTCTAGTGGTGTGGGGGCTGTGCATTGGCAAAGTGGGTGGGGTTATATCCTTCCTGTTTGGCCCTGTCCGGGGGTGTCCTCAGAGTGGGCCACAGTGTCTCCTGACCCCTCCTGTCTCAGCCTCCAGTATTTATGCCGCAGTAGTTTATGTGTCGGGGGGCTAGGGTCAGTTTGTTATATCTGGAGTACTTCTCCTGTCCTATTTGGTGTCCTGTGTGAATCTAAGTGTGCGTTCTCTAATTCTCTCCTTCTCTCTTTCTCTCTCTCGGAGGACCTGAGCCCTAGGACCATGCCCCAGGACTACCTGACATGATGACTCCTTGCTGTCCCCAGTCCACCTGGCTGTGCTGCTGCTCCAGTTTCAACTGTTCTGCCTTATTATTATTGGACCATGCTGGTCATTTATGAACATTTGAACATCTTGGCCATGTTCTGTTATAATCTCCACCCGGCACAGCCAGAAGAGGACTGGCCATCCCACATATGCTCTCTCTAATTCTCTCTTTCTTTCTCTCTCTCGGAGGACCTGAGCCCTAGGACTATGCCCCAGGAATACCTGACATGATGACTCCTTGCTGTCCCCAGTCCACCTGACTGTGCTGCTGCTCCAGTTTCAACTATTCTGCCTTATTATTATTCGACCATGCTGGTCATTTATGAACATTTGAACATCTTGACCATGTTTTGTTATAATCTCCACCCGGCACAGCCAGAAGAGGACTGGCCACCCCACATAGCCTGGTTCCTCTCTAGGTTTCTTCCTAGGTTTTGGCCTTTCTAGGGAGTTTTTCCTAGCCACCGTGCTTCTACACCTGCATTGCTTGCTGTTTGGGGTTTTAGGCTGGGTTTCTGTACAGCACTTTGAGATATCAGCTGATGTACGAAGGGCTATATAAATAAATTTGATTTGATTTGATTTGATACTCTTAGATATATTGAGATGTTTACAGGGAATTGCATGAGATTGTATTTGTTCGCCTTGATTTTAATATTATTTAGAGACTTTGGTTTCTGTTTTTTGGCTTTCAGAATATAACATGCAGTATAATTATAGACTGGGTATAATTAGACTTGACATAGATTGCTGTCTGGTGTCAAGAGTATGGCACATTTTATATCATTAATCTATAAAGGCAGGTTGGATTCAGAAGAATACCTTTTAGAAATGCTTTTTCAGTTATTTTTTCTTCTCATCCACATTGGTAGATTTATGAGAACGTCACATTGAGTGTGCACGTGCACTGCCTCCCGTACTGCAGGCTGTTTTGTGTGCAAGCATGCTCGTGCAGGCCTGTGCCGCATTTTGACAACAAACACCAGAGATGTACAGCCAGCCCAGCTCAGGCATCTGATTAGGACAGATCGGACCCATCTGTGGTACCAAACTACAGCAGAATAACACGCGTCTCCTCCAGCCATCCCATCTAGTTGAGGAAGAAGTGCATGTTGCCTAAATTAACCTAGAACTAAAGTATTGCGTAATTGGTCTGATGCTCGATTAAATTCTGGGTCCATACGTGTTAAGAGAAGAGCGAGAAAGAACATCGGAACCCTTTCCTTAATTCAAAAGATTCTAACGCCTGCGAAATCGGGATTTCTCCAAATAACCAGTGACGATTGCGCACATCCCGTTGTATCATGACATATCTACGGTACCATTTATGTTTGCGTAGTCTGTCCACAAGAGATTACCATAAGGGATACTTGTTACATATATACGAGGAGGATTTACTGAGTACGGGGTACTTACTGCTTAATAAACTTCACTTCAATTTCTTCCAAACAGGACACATGACATACCTGTGATAAAATAACCACGAGGAGGATTTCTGAGTACGGTAACATGCACACAATAATGCAATTATTGTGGATAGTCAGATTCATATAATAGTTCGATTAAAACGTTTACATGCTTGCAAGAAAAAAAATCCATAATAATCTGGTTTAAATGGACACATCTGAAATCAGGCTAAATGATGGCACTGATAAATGCAGAAAATCGCCATATCAAAATAAACGTTTTACCACAGCGACCATGCTATTTTTAGGAAGCATATAGCGTGTATGTGAAAACTACTTCTAAGACGTATACATTCAGTTGTTCCGAACTCACATCACTCGCCCTATAGAGGGCTCGTCTGATGCTAGCACGTGCGCAGATAAATCCGCTGGAACGCCGATTAGTGTTTATTTGTCCTAATTATTTGAAAAATGTATCAGAAAACCAGGTATTTTAGTCGTCATATGCTTACTTCGATTTTGACGATTAAGAAAAGCAGAGTAAGGTGTTTACATGACTATTGCCATACTCGGCCTTCTGCCATAATCAGTTAATAGTTGTGTGTCCAGTACTGTTATTCACAGATGGAGGCAGTCTCTTCGGTATGCTCGCCACAACCGGTGCTGAGTTAAGGAAAATGTTCAACTGATAGCAAACCAAACAAGGCCTGAGTCAGCTGGTGAATGGACGTGCTTAGCGACGGAGGTAAAATTCCGCCTTAATTCCACATAATCATGCAGCCCCAATTGACAGCTGTTATTGGCTAATGGTATCACTGTTTGACAGTGGTGTAAAGTACTTAAGTAAAAATACTTTAAAATTGTTTTTTGGGGTATCTGTGCTTTATTATTTATATTTTTGACAACTTTTACTTTTACTCCACTACATTCCTAAAGAAAATAATGTACTTTTTACTAAATTTTCTCTGACACCCAAAAGTACTCATTACATGTTGAATGCTTAGCAGGACAGTAAACTGGTCCAATTCACGCACTTATCAAGAGAAAATCCCTGGTCATCCCTACTACCTGATCTGGCAGACTCACAAACACTAATGCTTTTTTAAAAAATGTTGTAATTATCATGCTCATTTACTTGTGTAGTGGAAATTTCCTGTATTTACCAAATCATGAGAGCAAACCACTACACAAGTCAGAGTTATCATAAAGTCCATATTTAATTATTATGAGCTCCATCACAACCCTGTGACTCTCAGATCAATTCAGTGTCTATAAATGAATTCTCTGAGAGTGCTTACACATTGCAACTGAGATCCTTTATAGCAAAGACACACATAGCCAGACAGCATTGGCTATAAATTATCATTCAGCTTTGTCTCCTAAACTATGTTCTTATCTCGCTCTTGGTACCACTCAGGACCAAAAACAAAACCCCATCCACTAGCATATATAAAATACAGCTCTCCTGGACAAGATCACAGAGACACAGTGACTGGCACACAGACATTGTGGAGCCAAGAGATAATTGGTTCCCCCTCAATCATCCCTTCACATGGTTTAAAATATATGTTTACATATGAAGACAAGCTTGACCTCTCCCCTTTCTGTGGCCCAAGTAACTGAACCCTGACAGAGAACAGATAACTGCAAACGGCCAACAGTATTATCCAAAAGAAGACATTCTAATGACAAATATCTCACATAAGCATGCAATAAAATGAATAAAATGTTATTTATAAATGTTACCTAAAGAATTCTGATTCTGCTACGACACTTGTCTTTTTATTTAAAAAATCGTGTTAAAAATGTATTTTTTAGTTGGTGCTTTGTTTATAATTTATGTCTGATTGTTGGAGAGTGCCCCTGGCTATCCGTAAATAAGTAAAAATAGAACATCGTGCCGTCTGGTTTGGCTAATATAAGGAATTTGAAATGATTTATACTTTTACTTTTGATACTTAAGTATATTTTAGCAATTGCATTTACTTTTGATACTTAAGTACATTTAAAACCAGACTTTTACTCAAGTAGTATTTTATTGGGTGACTCACGTTTACATTTAAAACCAGACTTTTACTCAAGTAGTATTTTATTGGGTGACTCACTTTTACTTGAGTCGTTTTCTATGAAGGTATCTTTACTTTTACTCAAGTATGACAATTGGGTACTTTTTCCACCACTGCTGTTTGATAATCATTCATTATTTATTGAAATTACATCATGTATTTGTTATGCTGATGTTGTCAAAGGTAAGGAAGACATTTACGGAGGACATTATATCTAGCATTGACCTGTGCGTCAGGTTTGATGTATTCTTGTATTGAAGAGCAATACACTTTTTATTGGAGGTGCAAAAAGCCACATACATCATTATCCATAGAAACCCAGTTCCATATCAGAGTCTGTGTGCCTAAATAATGAAATAAAAACTTGCACTTGCTTTTTTTTAGTTTTTTTTTTACAAAATGCTCTGCGGTTTCCAATCCTAGTGTTACTGTCAAAGCATAAACACGTTTTTATTTTTTTTACCAGCTGTACATATTGATAGCAGAAGGAGGAGATGCGCTCTTATTGCCACTGTCAGACTCCTCTCCTTCCCTTGGCAGTATTGTGTGTCAGAAGACAGGATGCCCAATATTCTCACTCCAGAGACATTTCTTTGTGGCCTGTCCAGATAATCCTGGGATGTCTTTTTAAAGACTTCTGCTTCGTTCCTTGAGGGGGAGAAAACACACTTCCCAGAATACATTTTTATTTTCTAAATGTACAGTATTCTCCCGGCTCCTGCTTGTATGTTTGCCCTGCAGAGATGGAAGGGAAGTTGATATATTCAAGTTGAAATTCAAAGATTAAACTTGAAACTGACAATATCTCGGTAAGAGTACAAACGTCATATGGATAGAAGAAGGGATTTAATATGCATATGGTTATTTGTTTGATGCATTCAGAGTTATATCACTGGGCTTACACATGTGTTGGTGAAAGACATCTAGTAACCTGGTGCCCTACACAAAGAAAAGTGTTCTGAAATGGAGTGGGAGAGGTTGGTTTTGTGACATGGGTTGTGTGTGTTTGAGCACCGCTTGTGTTTGTTTGCTCTGAGCCCCTAAGCACTAGGGAGCATCTGCAGCCCCTCTTCTTCATGTGCCTCATGTATCTCACCCTCTCTCTATCACTAATTCATTGGGATAATGAATTAACAATTCACCATTGCTCATTTTCCTGTTATAGGCCTGTTTTCTCATCGCAAGATGACCTGGTTTGAAAACAGTACTTTAGTTGGTGTCTGAAGGACCCAATAAAACTGTCTTGAGTTATATCAACAACAAGAGATACTAGTTCTGGTCCACATTTTGTCACAATTGTTTTCATCCGGCGTCACTAAGCTGAAAACATTGTGTAGACATTGTTTTGGAGTCTGTGAAAGATTTATGGTATGTCTACAGCCTAGTCTGAGTACCCAAAATACATGTTTTCAGATGAGATGAATAATCTATTTTCACAAAAATATCTCCAGCCTAGTCTGAGTAGAAAATGCATGGTTTCAGATGAGATGAATCATCTATTTTAACAAACGTATCATTGCATTCACACTAAATTGTCTTCCATAGGTATTGCTATTGTTATATATTTAGATTTCATATATATATATATATATATATATATATATATATATATATATATATATAGATTTCATATATATATCTAGGATGTGTTATTTTAGTGTTCCCTTTATTTTTTTGAGCAGTGTATATATATAAATACACGCTGCTCAAAAAAATAAAGGGAACACTAAAATAACACATCCTAGATCTGAATGAATGAAATATTCTTATTAAATACTTTTTTCTTTACATAGTTGAATGTGCTGACAACAAAATCACACAAAAATTATCAATGGAAATCAAATGTATCAACCCATGGAGGTCTGGATTTGGAGTCACAAATGACCTCCCTACAATGCCTGGGCATGCTCCTGATGAGGTGGCGGATGGTCTCCTGAGGGATCTCCTCCCAGACCTGGACTAAAGCATCCGCCAACTCCTGGACAGTCTGTGGTGCAACGTGGCGTTGGTGGATGGAGCGAGACATGATGTCCCAGATGTGCTCAATTGGATTCAGGTCTGGGGAACGGGCGGGCCAGTCCATAGCATCAATGCCTTCCTCTTGCAGGAACTGCTGACACACTCCAGCCACATGAGGTCTAGCATTGTCTTGCATTAGGAGGAACCCAGGGCCAACCGCACCAGCATATGGTCTCACAAGGGGTCTGAGGATCTCATCTCGGTACCTAATGGCAGTCAGGCTACCTCTGGCGAGCACATGGAGGGCTGTGCGGCCCCCCAAAGAAATGCCACACCATGACTGACCCACCGCCAAACCGGTCATGCTGGAGGATGTTGCAGGCAGCAGAACGTTCTCCACGGCGTCTCCAGACTCTGTCACGTCTATCACGTGCTCAGTGTTAACCTGCTTTCATCTGTGAAGAGCACAGGGCGCCAGTGGTGAATTTGCCAATCTTGGTGTTCTCTAGCAAATGCCAAACGTCCTGCACGGTGTTGGGCTGTAAGCACAACCCCCACCTGTGGACGTCGGGCCCTCATACCACCCTCATGGAGTCTGTTTCTGATCGTTTGAGCAGACACATGCACATTTGTGGCCTGCTGGAGGTCATTTTGCAGGGCTCTGGCAGTGCTCCTCCTGCTCCTCCTTACACAAAGGTGGAGGTAGCGGTCCTGCTGCTGGGTTGTTGCCCTCCTACGGCCTCCTCCTCGTCTCCTGATGTACTGGCCTGTCTCCTGGTAGCGCCTCCATGCTCTGGACACTACGCTGATAGACACAGCAAACCTTCTTGCCACAGCTCGCATTGATGTGCCATCCTGGATGAGCTGCACTACCTGAGCCACTTTTGTGGGTTGTAGACTCCGTCTCATGCTACCACTGTGATCAAAACATCAGCCAAGAAGCATAGGAACTTAGAAGTGGTCTGTGGTCACCACCTGCAGAACCACTCCTTTATTGAGGGTGTCTTGCTAATTGCCTATAATTTCCACCTGTTGTCTATTCCATTTGCACAACAGCATGTGAAATGTATTGTCATTCAGTGTTGCTTCCTAAGTGGACAGTTTGATTTCACAGAAGTGTGATTGACTTGAAGTTACATTGTGTTGTTTAAGTGTTCCCTTTATTTTTTTGAGCAGTGTATATATACAGTGGGGAGAACAAGTATTTGATACACTGCTCATTTCGCAGGTTTTCCTACTTACAAAGCATGTAGAGGTCTGTCATTTTTATCATAGGTACACTTCAACTGTGAGAGACGGAATCTAAAACAAAAATCCAGAATATTAGGTTTTGCTTTCTGATGTATCAGATACTTACATCATACAATAAATGCAAATTAATTACTTAAAAATCATACAATGTGATTTTCTGGATATTTGTTTTAGATTCCGTCTCTCACAGCTGAAGTGTACCTATGATAAAAATGACAGACCTCTACATGCTTTGTAAGTAGGAAAACCTGCGAAATGAGCAGTGTATCAAATACTTGTTCTCCCCACTGAAAATATATATATATACATTGACTATTTGAACACCTTCCTAATATTGAGTTGCATCCCCCCATTATGCCCTCAGAACAGCCTCAATTCGTCAGGGCATGAACTCTACGAGTTGTTGAAAGCGGTCCACAGGGATGCTGGCCCATGTTGACTCCAATGCTTCTCACAGTTGTGTCAAGTAGGCTGTATGTCCTTTGGGTGGTGGACCATTCTTGATACACATGGGAAACTGTTGAGTGTGAAAAACCCTGCAGCTTTGCAGTTCTTGACACAAACCGGTGCGCCTGGCACCCACTAGCATACCCCGTTCCATTCAAAGGCACTTGCGGTTTTTGTCTTGCCCATTCACTCTGTGAATGGCACACATACACAATCCATCACAATTTTCTCAAGGCTTAAAAATCCTTATTTAACCTGTCTCTTCCCCTTCGTCTACACTGATTGAAGTGGATTTAACAAGTGACATCAATATGGGATCATAGATTTCACCTGGATTCACCTGTTCAGTCTATGTCATGGAAAGAGCAGGTGTCCTTAATGTTTTGTACACTCAGTGTATTGTAGCATTGTAATGATGTATTGATGTTGATTGCTTTCTGCCCAGGGATTACAGATGAAAATGAGCTATCAAGCTAAATCTGGTGCAATGACATGTTGTACATGGTCCCTGGCAAATAAATTAATTAATAAATAAGCCGAGAACATTCAAGATTGTTTTGGAGTCTGTGGAAGCAGGTATCTCTCTGACTATCACCATCTTGCTGCTTTCTCCTGCTGACAGAGAAATGAACCATTCAACATAGAGGGAGAGCTGTTCACCTTGGAAAGGATGGAGAGGCCTCTCATTTCAAAGGCTTTAAAAGGTAATGGCCGCCTGGGCACTGGGTTGGTGATCGGGGTCGTGTACCTGCCCTGGGTGAGTCTCGATGCATCTCTCATTGGCTTTCCTTCCCTCCCTCATTCCGACTAACCCCTTCTCCTCCAATATCATCTTTAATTCCTCTCTGGATCTTTAATTCACTGTCTGGGAACAAGTTAGCTGATAGACTGATTCAGACAAGGGAGCGCATTAGAGCCTGTAATGCAGTTTTTGGCAGGAGGAGGCCCAGCATTCATTACACTAGTCGTTCTTTATTTAGGAGCAGCTTCATCAGCAGCTCCTGTCATTTAAGGACAAAAGCAGTCCAGTTTAAACAGAAGCCAGGAGGGCATGGACAGACACAGAGGCTGAAGCAAGGGGAGTGAAGCTGGGACTGGGGAGACAGCCAGGGACGGAACAACAACATTCCCATTTCACCTCATCTCTCTCTTTCTATCTCTGTGATAAATAGAGGATCTGTCATCGTACCGGTGCTTGACACCATTGTTGTTGTCACATTCGCCCTGCTGTACTAGCCCGTCCTGCTGTGTTCTGATAGGATTATGCAATTTATCAAACATCGAATTACGGCCCTTGTAACGTTCGGCGTTGGGAGAAAGAGAGGAGGACCAATGCGCAGCGTGGTAAGTGTTCATAGCTTTTAATCACGTACTAGAACACTGAACAAAAACAATAAATAACAAACGAACAGTCCCGTAAGGTGAAAGACAAAAACACTAAACAAGAAATAAGCACCCACAACTCAAAAGTGAAACCAGGCTACCTAAGTATGGTTCTCAATCAGGGACAACGATTGACAGCTGCCTCTGATTGAGAACCATACCAGGCCAAACACAGGAATCCCAAATCATAGAAAAAAGAACATAGACAACCCACCCAACTCACGCCCTGACCATAGTAAAACAAAGACTTAACAAAAGAACTAAGGTCAGAACGTGACAGCCCTAAATGAGGGTATACACAGGAATGAGGTGCAATTAAAGTGTTTTATTGATTTCAAAGGATGGAGAAGTTGTTTTAAATATATCAGGCGTGTCTAATTTTGGAGTCGACAGTGTCAATCTTCATAGGGAGGCATAACTCTGTTGACAATAAACAAGGCTATTTCAGGAAACCGGCAGGGATCTGTAGTAGTAGTAGGAGTGTATTCCAGGTATTCCAGTCACATTCGTCTTGCATGCTGTATTCTGTATTCACTGAGTGCCTGTGTTTGAAATTGTTGCTCGTGCTCATAGCCAGGGTCTAGTTAGTACTACAGTATATGACAGGAAGTGGTAATCCATCATCAGAGCTCCTCTTGCCCTCTCTCGTTCTCTCTGGGATTAAAGGCAGTGGCTGTAGCTGGAATATTGTATGCATGAAAAATCTGCCGTGACAGCATTTTTGCCTCAACGCTGTAACTATGGTGGATAGAAAATGCAGGTTGGATTGGCGGCACTTGGGGCCCTCGGGGCCAAGTGGCACACCTTTGAGATGCCATCGCGTCCCCTTAGGGTGACCGGAGAGTCAGCAGAGGGTGCTGGAAGGTAAAGGCAGAGGACTCTGTACTTAATGAGGTTAGTGCTCAGAGCTAATAAACTAACGAGGCTGACCTCGGTCAGAAGCTCATCGTGGTATATATAGACTGGAGGACTGGTGACAGTCCTAGAGGATTATAACGTTATAGATAGACTGGAGTCCTGGTGACAGTCCTAGAGGATTATCACGTTATATATCAAATCAAACTTTATTTGTCACATGCGCCGAATACAACAAGTGTAGACCTTACCGTGAAATGCTTACTTACAAGCCCTTAACCAACAGTGCAGTTCAAGAAGAGTTAAATATTTACCAAATAAAATAAATAAAACATTACAAAAAGTAGCAGAATAAAATAACAATAACGAGGCTATATTTAGTGGGTACCAGTACTGAGTCAGTGTGTTAGGTTAGTTGAGGTAATTTCTACATGTAGGTAGGGGTGAAGTGACTATCCATAGATAATAAGCAGTGAGTAGCAGCAGGGGGGTGTCAATGTAAATAGTCCTGTGGCCATTTGATTAATTGTTCAGTAGTCTTATGGCTTGGGGGTAGAACTGGACTGGAGTCCTAGTGACAGTCCTTCTAGAGGATCATCACGTTATATATAGACAGGAGTTCTGGTGACAGTCCTTCTAGAGGATCATCACGTTATATATAGACTGGAGTTCTGGTGACAGTCCTTCTAGAGGATCATCACGTTATATATAGACAGGAGTCCTAGTGACAGTCCTAGAGGATCATCATGTTATATATAGACTGGAGTTCTGGTGACAGTCCTTCTAGAGGATCATCACGTTATATATAGACTGGAGTACTAGTGACAGTCCTTCTAGAGGATCATCACGTTATATATAGACTGGAGTCCTGGTGACAGTCCTTCTAGAGGATCATCATGTTATATATAGACTGGAGTCCTGGTGACAGTCCTTCTAGAGGATCATCACGTTATGTATAGACTGGAGTTCTGGTGACAGTCCTTCTAGAGGATCATCACGTTATATACAGTGCCTTGCGAAAGTATTCGGCCCCCTTGAACTTTGCGACCTTTTGCCACATTTCAGGCTTCAAACATAAAGATATAAAACTGTATTTTTTTGTGAAGAATCAACAACAAGTGGGACACAATCAAACGTTATGTTTGGCGTAAAAGCAACACAGCTCACACCATCCCCACTGTCAAACATGGTGGCGGCAGCATCATGGTTTGGGCCTGCTTTTCTTCAGCAGGGAAAGGGAAGATGGTTAAAATTGATGGGAAGATGGATGGAGCCAAATACAGGACCATTCTGGAAGAAAACCTGATGGAGTCTGCAAAAGACCTGAGACTGGGACGGAGATTTGTCTTCCAACAAGACAATGATCCAAAACATTGTAGTTGCTAACTGTTCCTGTTTTTTTTCCCGTTTTTTTTCGGAACACAGAATTGAGACTGAGCGGGGGGGGGATAATAGATCCAACGGGATGTGTCGAGTTGTTTGGGAACTCGGCTGGGGTGTTCAGAGATTGTTATTTTATGTACACCATTTATTTTCCTTTTATGTGAACGCAGCTGTAACTATTATCCACCTTTACCCAGAGATGACTTGCACTAAAGTTCCATTACTGTTCAATGACGACGACTAGCACCTTAAATCTACTGACATGGAACTGCCATGGTCTAGGTCATGCAATAAAACGGAAAAAGATACTATGTGCTCTAAAAAAGGAAAAAGCAGACATCGCGCTATTACAAGAGACACACCTCTGTGATGCCGAACATGCCAAACTCCGCAGAGCTTGGGTGGGACAGGTGTATTTCTCAACTTTCAAATCAAACAGTAGAGGCACAGCCATACTTATCCATAAGAATGTTCCATTCATAATTGACAAAAACATATCTGACCCGGAGGGGAGATTTATTTTGATAACTGGCTAACTGTATGGTCAACCAATTACTATCTTAAATATATACGCCCCTAACACAGATACTCCTGCCTTCATGTCAAAAATGATAACCCTGTTCAATGAGCCACAAGTCTCCACCACAAATCCTAGATCTGCAAAGATGTTGAACTCTCTTACTAAAGAGATGGGACTGATATATATCTGGAGAGAGACTAATAGCTCATCTATGGACTATACATACTACTCTAATGTCCATAACACCTACTCCCGTATAGATTACATTTTTATCCCAAAGAGTTTCATAAATTCAGCCACATGTATAATCGGACCCATAGCACTTTCAGATCACGCCTTTGTCCACCTCTGCTTTGACCTCTGCAAAAACATCCCGAGGTCAAAGAGCTGGAAATTCAACACCTCCGTGTTATCAAACGAAGCGTTCCATACATTGGTAACTACATGGATAGACAACTACACACAAGACAACAAAGATTCTCCTGTTTCTCCGGCCACATTGTGGGACGTTGCTAAAGCCACACTAAGGGTCCATCTAATTGCATATGCTTCCTCTAAGAAAAAAGCAATGGAAGCACACAGGCTAGATCTCGAGAGGGAGCTGGAATGCTGTGAAAAAGTACATAAACAATCCCCAGACAGCACCTCCTGGACTCATCTTAAAGCAGTCAAACCCAAACTGAATTTGGACTACACTCGGGAGATAAAAAAAATATGTTTTCTTTACTAAACTGAAATACCATGAGTATAGAAATAGGCCCAGTAGATTGCTTGCTTACCAATTAAAAAAGGAGCAGTCAGAGCGTACAATCATGGATGGCTATCCGAACAGCAGAGGACGAGGTCACATATGACCCAAAAAAAGATCAATTTAATTTTTCATTATTTTTACTGCAAACTATATACCTCTGAGAGAAAACACACGGAGGCAGAACTCCACCCTTTCCTAGAGGGAATCTCGCTACCTAAACTATCAGAGACTATCAGAGACCAAGAACATCTCAACTCCCCATTCACTCCTGAGGAGATCCTGGAGGCAATTACCTCCATGCCACCTAATAAGTCCCCAGGCCCAAATGGATTCCCCAGAGAGTTCTACAAAGCTTTTTGGCCCCAGCTCAGCCCTATCTTCATGCCAATGCTGGAGGATTTTTGCAAAAACTGAGTTCTCCCAGACTCAAAGCAAACAGCTTGCATTACAGTGTTGCTCAAAAAAGACAAGGACCCTCTATCCTGCTTATCCTTCTGGCCAATAAGCTTGTTGGATTTTAACTACAAAATAATTACCAAATTGCTCGCCAAAAGACTAAACACTCTTCTTCCCAAAATAATAAAAGCAGACCAAACTGGATTTATTAGTGATAGATACTCTTCTGATAACATTCACTGTCTTTTTGATATTATTGATCAAGTAAACGCACAGAAGACCCCTGTCCTGCTGGCTTCACTGGATGCTGAGAAGGCGTTTGACAGGATGGAGTGGAGCTTTCTGTTTTCAGTCTTAGAAAAGTTCCATATGGGCCCAAATTTTATTAAACGGATCAAATCACTATACTCTCATCCAAATGCAATGGTGACTACTAACGGACTGAACTCTGACAGATTCCCTCTGGAACGGGGCACAAGACTAGGGTGCTCGCTGTCCCCCCTGCTCTACTTGTTGGGGGCGGAGCCTCTGGCAGAGTTGATAAGGAGCAATCCAAGTATTATGGGTGTCTCTGCAGGCGGCCTGCAGCACAAGATTTTGCTTTACGCTGATAATGTCTTGCTCTACATATCCAACCATGAGAAATCCCTCCCATTTTAGACACAATTGCTCAGTATGGCAAGTTTTCAGGTTATAAGATCAATATGAACTAATCCACCGTCTGCCCTCTCAATATTACGCTAACCAGCTCTATGAAGACACTATGTCCTTTCCAATGGAAGACACAGGGGTTTCAATACCTCGGGATCTTCATAACACCAGATCTGAATAGCCTTTTCAAGGAAAATTATCTCCCACTCCTGGATCGAATCAAGAACGGTCTCCAAACCTGGATCTCCCTCCCAATTAGCTTAGTAGGAAGAATTAATGTCATCCGTATGAACATCCTCCCTAGACTGAACTACTTATTTCAGATAATCCCATGCTATCTCCCAGTTTCCTTTTTCAAAACAACTAACCAAAGCATCACCAAATGTATATGGGGCAATAAAAAACCTAGGATCAAGTTCTCCACTCTATCGAAACCTGAATCTAAGGGTGGTCTTGTCCTTCCCTCCCTTCAATTGTACTACTGGTCTGCCCAAATCCGCAACATGCTAACATGGATCACAAACAGACAAGAGTCAACGTGGATTCAGATAGAAGCCCAATCCTGTGGTTCATTGCCCCTAAGCTCAATTATATTAATTAATACATTTAGTGAAGTGGGAAACATAGCCAAAAGCTTTGTGATTTACAGCACCCTACTAGCGTGGAGGGACTGTAAGAAATACCTGGGCATTTCCTCCCAAATATGTTCTCACTCGCCTATAGTAGGCGACCCAGACTTGCCAAAAGCCCTGAGGGATGCCAACTTTAATATTTGGCATACTCTAGGAATCAGAACCTTTTCAGACCTATTTCAGCTCTGCAGTGAATTCAATGTGCCAAGATCCCATTTTTCAAAATATCTTCAAATTAGACATGTAATTTCCTCATTTACTTCCAAGAGGAGGTTTAGAACTCAGTTGAATGAAGTTGAAACCCTTCTTGTCACAGCACAATCCATTAAAGACAAAATATCTTATATCTATAGACTCCTTTCTGAGAAAGGAAGTTCCTTCTTTACTCCTTTGAAAATAATCTGGGAAAAGGACCTAGGTCTGACTATCAGTGATGAGTTATGGGCGGAGGTTTGCAACAGGTACACTGCTCCTCCACTAATGTAAAAATGAATGGAATCGAATTACAAATTTTATTACACTCCTTTGAGACTCCATAGAAATGAAAACAGACATGTCTCCTAATTTTAAAATTTGTGCCAGAATCTGAAAATCTCTCTACAGCTCCAAAATAAATGCATACAGTGCCTTGCGAAAGTATTCGGCCCCCTTGAACTTTGCGACCTTTTGCCACATTTCAGGCTTCAAACATAAAGATATAAAACTGTATTTTTTTGTGAAGAATCAACAACAAGTGGGACACAATCATGAAGTGGAACGACATTTATTGGATATTTCAAACTTTTTTAACAAATCAAAAACTGAAAAATTGGGCGTGCAAAATTATTCAGCTCCCTTAAGTTAATACTTTGTAGCGCCACCTTTTGCTGCGATTACAGCTGTAAGTCGCTTGGGGTATGTCTCTATCAGTTTTGCACATCGAGAGACTGAAATTTTTTCCCATTCCTCCTTGCAAAACAGCTCGAGCTCAGTGAGGTTGGATGGAGAGCATTTGTGAACAGCAGTTTTCAGTTCTTTCCACAGATTCTCGATTGGATTCAGGTCTGGACTTTGACTTGGCCATTCTAACACCTGGATATGTTTATTTTTGAACCATTCCATTGTAGATTTTGCTTTATGTTTTGGATCATTGTCTTGTTGGAAGACAAATCTCCGTCCCAGTCTCAGGTCTTTTGCAGACTCCATCTGGTTTTCTTCCAGAATGGTCCTGTATTTGGCTCCATCCATCTTCCCATCAATTTTAACCATCTTCCCTGTCCCTGCTGAAGAAAAGCAGGCCCAAACCATGATGCTGCCACCACCATGTTTGACAGTGGGGATGGTGTGTTCAGTATGATGAGCTGTGTTGCTTTTACGCCAAACATAACGTTTTGCATTGTTGCCAAAAAGTTCAATTTTGGTTTCATCTGACCAGAGCACCTTCTTCCACATGTTTGGTGTGTCTCCCAGGTGGCTTGTGGCAAACTTTAAACAACACTTTTTATGGATATCTTTAAGAAATGGCTTTCTTCTTGCCACTCTTCCATAAAGGCCAGATTTGTGCAATATACAACTGATTGTTGTCCTATGGACAGAGTCTCCCACCTCAGCTGTAGATCTCTGCAGTTCATCCAGAGTGATCATGGGCCTCTTGGCTGCATCTCTGATCAGTCTTCTCCTTGTATGAGCTGAAAGTTTAGAGGGACGGCCAGGTCTTGGTAGATTTGCAGTGGTCTGATACTCCTTCCATTTCAATATTATCGCTTGCACAGTGCTCCTTGGGATGTTTAAAGCTTGGGAAATCTTTTTGTATCCAAATCCGGCTTTAAACTTCTTCACAACAGTATCTCGAACCTGCCTGGTGTGTTCCTTGTTCTTCATGATGCTCTCTGCGCTTTTAACGGACCTCTGAGACTATCACAGTGCAGGTGCATTTATACGGAGACTTGATTACACACAGGTGGATTGTATTTATCATCATTAGTCATTTAGGTCAACATTGGATCATTCAGAGATCCTCACTGAACTTCTGGAGAGAGTTTGCTGCACTGAAAGTAAAGGGGCTGAATAATTTTGCACGCCCAATTTTTCAGTTTTTGATTTGTTAAAAAAGTTTGAAATATCCAATAAATGTCGTTCCACTTCATGATTGTGTCCCACTTGTTGTTGATTCTTGACAAAAAAATACAGTTTTATATCTTTATGTTTGAAGCCTGAAATGTGGCAAAAGGTCGCAAAGTTCAAGGGGGCCGAATACTTTCGCAAGGCACTGTAAATACATAAAAATAAGTATTATTTATTATTATTTATTTATTTATTTATCCACATCTGTGAATGTAGAATGTGTTGTGTTGGTTGATTTGAAAAACAAGAAAAGTTAATAAAACTTTAAATTGAAAAAAAAGGGCCACTAAAATGTTTTGCTCTCAATGTGTGTGTGTGTGTGTGTGTGTGTGTGTGTGTGTGCGCGAGTTCAGAATTTTTGTGGCCCCCAAACATCAAAGTTGCCCATCCCTGTTCTAGAAGATCATCATCAGATAGTACCTGACAGGCAAAGTAAGTCACTGACAGTGACAGTCAGCCAGACAACAGCAATTAACGTCTAACGTCCTCTTCTCCTGTCTTTTAGAGCTCTGAGTCCATGACTGTCGGAAGCCATATTAAATCAGTCATATTATGGCTATTTTCTAATTGTATCACTTATCTGAAAAAGTACGATTAAGGTCCATCTCGTTCTTACGTCACAAGAATGTAAACTCATTCCCACTGCACGGTCTGCGCATGGCTGCCTTCGCTCTCCTGCTCCAGCACATTTCAGACAGCAGCATGTTACGATGACAGTGTGTGACTCCCTCCCTGCCTCCCTGGTCCTGATGAGATTATTCCAACAGGCTGTCAGAGCGGTGGAGAGTCATGGTGGTAGCTGAGAGGTAATGAGCCAGATGTGTGGGCCACCTGGTGGACGCAGTGCCTCCGTATGCCACCCATGACGGAGGCAGTCATGCAGCTCATGGGCACACTGGTACTGACTGTACTGGCTGCTGTCTGATGACTTACAGGGACGTTTGCTGCATCTTTATGAATGAGGCGCTCTGATGGAATTTCTTCAATTGAATAAATAGTTTGTAGTTAGGTTACTGAATGTAGAAAAACCCCACACTGAGTGTACAAAACATTACGATCATTGAGTTGGAGCATGGACTCTACAAGGTGTCGAAAGCGTTCCACAGGGATGCTGGTCCATGTTGACTCCAATGCTTCCCACAGTCGTGTCAAGTTGGCTGGATGTCCTTTGGGTGGTGGAAGATTCTTGATACACATGGTAAACTGTTGAGTGTGAAAAATCCAGCAGCGCTCTAGTTTTTCACATTAACCGGTGCTCCTGGCACACACTACCATACCCCGTTCAAAGGCACTTCAATCTTTTGTCTAGAGTCTAGACCATTCACCTTCTGAATAGCACACGTACACAATCCATGTCTCAATTGTTTCAAAGCTTAAAAACTCTTCTTTAACCTGTCTCCTCCGCTTCATCTACACTGTTTTAAGTGGAGTTAACAAGTGACATCAATAAGGGATCATCACTTTCACCTGGATTCACCTGGTCAGTCTTTGTCATGGAAAGAGCAGGTGTCCCTAGTCTATATTGTTAGTCACTGTTTGACACATTTCTCTGGATACATTTGTAATGTTGTATTCAATCAAAAGCCATACTGCCTATACCCTTCCTCAACTAAGACCCACACCTGCTTAACTCACAAGGAAATCACATCCTGTTCAGAATGTTTTGTAGACTCAGTGTATTTGGAACGCACTTTAGTCAACTGACTTGTTTACATTGATGTTAACATTGCTTTCTTGCTTACATGGATGTTGATCTCAACTCCATGATGTATTTAGGGAAATGTCTGAGGAACGATAACTAGGGCATAGTATTATCATGTACTATTCTATACTAGAACGATTCTAATGAGAGACTATTTCATGATTCATTAGAAAAACATAGCTTCTTGCTTAATATTATATCTCCTTTCATACATAATAGAATCCAAAGAAAGCCCAAGCAGACTGACCCTTATAGTGTCCAAAGAAAGCCCTTGCAGACTGACCCTCTAGTATCCAAAGAAAGCCCTTGCATACTGACCCTTTTAGTATCCAAAGAAAGCCCTTGCAGACTGATCCTTTTAGTATCCAAAGAAAGCCCTTGCATACTGACCCTTTTAGTATCCAAAGAAAGCCCTTGCAGACTGATCCTTTTAGTATCCAAAGAAAGCCCTTGCAGACTGACCCTCTTAGTATCCAAAGAAAGCCCTTGCATACTGACCCTCTTAGTATCCAAAGAAAGCCCTTGCAGACTGACCCTTTTAGTATCCAAAGAAAGCCCTTGCAGACTGATCCTTTTAGTATCCAAAGAAAGCCCTTGCATACTGACCCTTTTAGTATCCAAAGAAAGCCCTTGCAGACTGATCCTTTTAGTATCCAAAGAAAGCCCTTGCAGACTGACCCTCTTAGTATCCAAAGAAAGCCCTTGCATACTGACCCTTTTAGTATCCAAAGAAAGCCCTTGCAGACTGACCCTCTTAGTATCCAAAGAAAGCCCTTGCAGACTGACCCTCTTAGTATCCAAAGAAAGCCCTTGCAGACTGACCCTCTTAGTATCCAAAGAAAGCCCTTGCAGACTGACCCTTTTAGTATCCAAAGAAAGCCCTTGCAGACTGACCCTCTTAGTATCCAAAGAAAGCCCTTGCAGACTGACCCTCTTAGTATCCAAAGAAAGCCCTTGCAGACTGACCCTCTTAGTATCCAAAGAAAGCCCTTGCAGACTGATCCTTTTAGTATCCAAAGAAAGCCCTTGCAGACTGACCCTCTTAGTATCCAAAGAAAGCCCTTGCATACTGACCCTCTTAGTATCCAAAGAAAGCCCTTGCAGACTACTCTTCTTTTGGCATGATAAACTTTTCCCACAGAGCCACCGACAGCCAAAGCGATAAACACACTCACACAACCCGATATCTCTCTTTCTCCAGGCCTTGGGAGGGAAGGGGCTGCAAATATCTTATGGTTTGGAGCTACAGTGGTTTGGCGATACGCCCATTTAATTCATTTAACCCTGAGCAAAACAGAGGACCTCTGGCAAACACCACAGAAACAAAATAGAGTACTGAATCTTTATTCTGGAGGTAAATGAACTGACGGTGGGTCTGGAGGTGTGTCATCTGTCTCTGCCTCGGAGCTAGGGGCGTTCGTGCTGAAACAAGCAGGCAGCTATCTGTGCCCCCTGAGAGTTACACTGTACATAAAGGCTATATAGCCTGCATGCATTTGGATATTATGATAGTATGCTATTACATGTAAGTGTATGTGCTTGGTGGGTAAAAATATGGTCTTAAGCCAAATCTCCTGACAGAGGCATAATTCATATGTTACTGCTAGGGCAAGAGGAAAGAAGATCATGTGTTTGAGGGCACTGTGGCATATATGTATGAGATAAAATATTCATGTAGAGGGCAGTGGCTGTGTGCTGGCTGGCTGTGATCTACATCAGCAATAAGTTATTGTCTGTGCTCTGGTTGACAGTACTGCCTCCCAGCCACAAAGTTATACAGAGATCCATGAATACGATATGATGGCCTCCCAGGAACGATTGGCCATTTTGACATTTGGCAGTAGAATGACCTTTAAATCAAAAACGCTCACTTGCCGTAAATCCTTGCACTTCTATTCATGTTTTATAAATATAAACTGATAGAGATCAAAATATATACTTGACATTTTGCTTTGTGGCATAGCTTGTTAAGTATGTAGGCTAGATGTAAGAGATTATCAAAGTCATCCACCCTTTTTTTCCACCCACCACGGCCACCAAGACTGTTATCGAAGCTGCAATATGTAACCTGACCAAATTCACATAGAAATGTGTGTTATAGATCCGTCATTCTTATTGAAAGCAAGTCTAAGAAGCTGTAGATCTTTTCTATGTGCACTAGTTCT
Source organism: Oncorhynchus mykiss (assembly GCF_057628025.1). Classification (NCBI taxonomy): domain Eukaryota; kingdom Metazoa; phylum Chordata; class Actinopteri; order Salmoniformes; family Salmonidae; genus Oncorhynchus; species Oncorhynchus mykiss. Next base: position 5,596,949 of record NC_143028.1, read on the forward strand.
ATGCTTCCCGTTCTTAAGTTGAGTTTTTGCGTCTTTTACCTTCCGTTTTGTACACCAGCTTCAAACAGCTGGAAATACTATGTTTTTGTTTATTGAAAATATATTTCACAGAGATTTAGATGGTACATGATTCCCTACACTATACTTGCGCGTTTTGTCACATAAACTGAAATTAGGCAAACTATTAGAATTTTAGCAACCAGGAAATGGCGGAGCAATTTCTTCATAGTGCATCTTTAAGGTTTTAGTTTCAAGGTCGTCATTAGTTAGTTATAAGAAGACAGTCACAAAGCTTCTACATGACCAATCCATTTGTTATTGTTGAAGTAGATTGATGACAAAATGTTAGGCTAATTTGACCTTTTAAAACTGTAGCCAAACCCACAGTGGCTGTACAGTTTCATTGAGACTGTAGATGGGGGTTTGGCAGAGGGTAGAAGGGGTAGAACCTGGCACAGGGCCTGTGAGTGTGCTTCCCCAGTGCCAACCCAGAGGACGGTTGTACTCTACAGAGGAGGAACAACAGGAGACATAGGTTGCATCCCAAATGGCTCCCTTTTCCCTATTTAGTGCACTACTTTCGACCAGTACTATATAGAGAATGAATAGGGTGCCATTTGGAACGTACCCATAGCAGCCGGATCTGATCTGTCACGCTTCCCCTTCAGTCACCCATCACTGTCCACGGCTCTCTCTCACTCTGTCAGACACTGGCTGGCGCATGGCAGCGGCGTGTCGCTGGACCATTCAGTCACCCATCACTGTCCACGGCTCTCTCACTCTGTCAGTCCTTGGCTGGCGCATGGCAGCGGCGTGTCGCTGGACCATTCAGTCACCCATCACTGTCCACGGCTCTCTCACTATGTCAGACACTGGCTGGCGCATGGCAGCGGTGTGTCGCTGGACCATTCAGTCACCCATCACTGTCCACGGCTCTCTCACTCTGTCAGACCCTGACTGGCGCATGGCAGCGGCGTGTCGCTGGACCATTCAGTCACCCATCACTGTCCACGGCTCTCTCACTCTGTCAGTCCCTGGCTGGCGCATGGCAGCGGCGTGTCGCTGGACCATTCAGCACCATTCAGCACCTCCAAAGATGATCACTTCCTGCCCTTCCCCATCACACCTCTGTCCCATCCCTCGCTCCACCCTGACAATGCGGGGACGAGTTATCACACCTGTCAGCTTTATGACTCCCTGTCTGCCTGTGCTGAGGTAATAAAGTCTCGCTGCAGCTTCTACCAACATGGGGGTGAGTCACTGTGCCTGATGGGAAATTGGTCAGTGGAGTGTCGTAGTCGGGGGAATAGAGCATTCCGCCCTATGGGTTCTTTTAGAAGGATTGTTGTTTGATTAATAACTAGGGGAGGAAACAGCCATACCTTACTGGGGTTTTCACCTGGGAACAGGGCCATAAAAGTGCCTAATGAAAATGGAAGTTATACTAGTAGAGAAACTGAAAGGATACAGTTCAAATGTGTCTTTACTTCAACTGCCTCCAAGTTGTGTGTAGTTCCATAGACTATAACTCATGGTTATGTAGGCTATGTTGAAGTAAAAAATAAATGTATGGTGAAACCAGCTTCAACCACCATGCATTGGTAGTCAGAAACCAGACTTTTGGCTCTGCAGCTTCTCATTAAATCAATTGCCTTGTAATAATTTGGACATAATGTCTAACCATTTCAAATCAGATGACAGACTAAAATGCTAAACATTCTATGCTCATTAAACTCACAAATCTGTCATGTTCTCCTAAAATTGCACCCCAATTACCTTGTAATTCGCCTCTCTTGACTGCCTCTGCTGCCTTTCCACGTTATCCAGCATACGGTTACAAAACATGGCCCTGCTACTGAACATGATGGTAGTGGCACATATGCCCTGTTTCCATCTAGGGACCGTTTTGGGGGTCAAAGGTCATCTACATATCTGACAGCATGAGGCAGGGGGTGACAGGGGGCACAGGGACTCAACCCACCCCATCAGGGCTCTTTCCCTGAGGGCTCTTCCTAGAGAAAGGCTGTGTAGGACAGGACCTGCGGCCCATAGCGTGCTGCTAGAACCCCCTTTGTGAACAGTAATTACACTCTGTACATCTGCTAGAGAGAATAAGGCTCTGCCCTATGGTTCCATACCTAGAACTCACTGGGCCACAGCATATGGGTCTGTACCTTCTCTCATGGTGAGAGCTGATAGATAAATAAAGGCTTAATGTTTGGGCTTTTAAGGTGTTTATCAGCTATCCCACCTCAGTGAGAATGACCTCAGCTCCACCATAGGGGCTTTGTCAACTGCACTGCTTTAAATACTAAGCTTGCTGGGGGTTTGTTGTGTAAATTAAAGTATTTTTAACCTTTTGTCGGTCAGTTGGATACAGTTTGATATAATTTCGTCGACAAGAACTATGAAGAAAAATACTTGTCAATTACCTCTTTTTCCTGACCAAAACTATTATGATAATGAGAGGAGACCCTGGAAAAAAACAAGAACTATTACAAATAACTTTTCATTTTAGTTGTCGAAAATGTGACTAGACAATAATTCCTAATGGACATTTGACATTTGACAAGCTCCTTTTCATCTGTTTTGTCCAATCATAAGCAAGCATGCAGAATGTCATGCAATCCTCTCATTAATTAAGATATTTCAGTTGCGCGGTCTGATTGAGCTGATCTACGCGGTTCTCCCACACAGCTCCCAGGCGGTCTCTTCAGTCACTCATCAATCTTTTGAACTGATGCAAAGCAAGGCCACTTCACGAGTAACTGACCTGAACTAGAAACAATAATGATTACTCTCCCTCTTACTTTCATGTAGGCTATTTTTGCTTTGATCTCATCAGAAGCTCTCTTTTCCCATGTGCGCTGTTGTTCATTGATGCGGTCTCTTGCAGTCCGTAAATGCGGGTTGACGTTGCTTTTTTCCTCTGGGAAAATCAAATGGTATTTGTTGAATATTAGGAGTGCAAGTAATATTTCTGCCATTTCTGTAAAACTTCAATTCTCCCCTTTTCTCAGAAAACCACTGTTATTTACCCCGTTGATGGTTATGATGGGGAGTGTTATATGGTTAATTATGGCTGGCATTGGTTACAATCTGCCACAATATCAATGTTGCCAGTTAAAGTATACAAGGGGATCGTAGGCCTAGTTGGACAAGGCCACCTGAATGTGCACATACAGGTAGCTTAAATATTAGCCTAATTATTTCATAGAAAAGATTGCACTGACTATTGTGTGACTGAAATGGCTGTGACTAAGGGAGTGGAAGCTATGATGGAAGTTAAGTTAGAGGTTTGTATGAACTATTTATCAAAACAGAAGAACGCTACAATGACTAAAATAGTACTAAAATGACTGACTAAAACTAGACAAAAATTGTCCAGAGTTTTAGTCGACCGTTCATAACTAAAACTAAGAAGGATGAAATGACTAAAATGTGACTAAGATCAGAATGTGTTTTAGTCATAAAGACTAAGCCTAAAACTAAATCTAAAATAGGTGACAATTAACACTGGATGTGTAAAACGAGTAAGTTAGAGACAACTACAAGCTGAGGACGGTCATTGGCGGCATGTTGTATGGCTTCCAGGAAACTCAGACACCTACATTAGTCTTGTGGTATTTTGTGGATTTTTGTATTCTTCATCTGAGCTGCAGGATGTAACCCAACAACATTTTAATGTGTTTTCTGATCACTAATCCTTTTCCACCAACCACAAATGAATAGATACAGGTCACTGCAAGCCTGAAGAAGGTTGTAGATTACTACACTGTACATTTTCCTGAATAATATGAATCTGTGATCACACGTATCCTGTCTGCATTTTGCAGGTAGATTCCAAATAAGAAAAGATGAAAACCTAGGTAATCGCCCTTCAGATGAATCCATGCTGGCGTGCATGTAGTGTAGTCGAATCAATGTTGATCATGATTGCAGAGATAGAGAACCTACCTCCTCACTCCCAGCCATAGAAAACAGGAGAGTGTTCCTGCAGAAACCAACCAGGAGGATCTGAGATATTGATATCTGCCTCCCATCCATGCAGTGTAACTACATTTATATGTTCTATTTCATTATCCTTCCATGTTGTTACAAAGTGGTAAATGTTGCTTGTAGCCTCGGTGGGTGAATGATTTACTGCTGGAAATAGATTGGAGATAGGGAACGCCTGCTATCCATACTCTGTTATGTAAACTCCATTTGGATTATTCATATTGATTCTTGTGAGTGTACAGTAGGTCATTCATATAGACCCAGTAGACACTAATGATGCTGATTGTTGATGTGTCTCCTTGCGGGAGATGACGGTGTTAACCAGACATCACCATAGGTATTCTGGGTAGAAAACTGATAGTGCTTGTGTCATGCCCAGCACAATATAACCTCTGTTTTGAAATAACACAATAAGGGCACAAGGCGAGACCCATATGCAGACAGGAGGCAGATAGATGGTTGAGCTCTGATATTTATTATAACACAAGGGGTAGGCAAAAGGCAGGTCGGGTACAGGTGAGAGTTCATAAACCAGGTCAGAGTCCAAACAGTACAGGGCTTTAGACAGGCTCGAGGTCAGGATAGGTAGGGGTTCAGTAACCAGGTCAGAGTCCAAACAGTACAGGGCTTTAGACAGGCTCGAGGTCAGGATAGGTAGGGGTTCAGTAACCAGGTCAGAGTCCAAACAGTACAGGGCTTTAGACAGGCTCGAGGTCAGGATAGGTAGGGGTTCAGTATCCAGGTCAGAGTCCAAACAGTACAGGGCTTTAGACAGGCTCGAGGTCAGGATAGGTAGGGGTTCAGTATCCAGGTCAGAGTCCAAACAGTACAGGGCTTTAGACAGGCTCGAGGTCAGGATAGGTAGGGGTTCAGTATCCAGGTCAGAGTCCAAACAGTACAGGGCTTTAGACAGGCTCGAGGTCAGGATAGGTAGGGGTTCAGTAACCAGGTCAGAGTCCAAAAGACTACAAGGTGTTAGGGATGCTCGAGGTCAGGATAGGTAGGGGTTCAGTAACCAGGTCAGAGTCCAAAAGACTACAAGGTGTTAGGGATGCTCGAGGTCAGGATAGGTAGGGGTTCAGTAACCAGGTCCGAGATCAAAAGACTACAAGGTGTTAGGGATGCTCGAGGTCAGGATAGGTAGGGGTTCAGTAACCAGGTCCGAGTCCAAAAGACTACAAGGTGTTAGGGATGCTCGAGGTCAGGATAGGTAGGGGTTCAATAACCAGGTCAGAGTCCAAAAGACTACAAGGTGTTAGGGATGCTCGAGGTCAGGATAGGTAGGGGTTCAGTAACCAGGTCAGAGTCCAAAAGACTACAAGGTGTTAGGGATGCTCGAGGTCAGGATAGGTAGGGGTTCAGTAACCAGGTCCGAGTCCAAAAGACTACATTGTGTTAGGGATGCTCAAGGTCAGGATAGGTAGGGGTTCAGTAACCAGGTCCGAGTCCAAAAGACTACAAGGTGTTAGGGATGCTCGAGGTCAGGACAGGCAGGGGGTTCAGTAACCAGGTCCGAGTCCAAAAGACTACAAGGTGTTAGGGTTGCTCGAGGTCAGGATAGGTAGGGGTTCAGTAACCAGGTCCGAGTCCAAAAGACTACAAGGTGTTAGGGATGCTCGAGGTCAGGATAGGTAGGGGTTCAGTAACCAGGTCCGAGTCCAAAACAGTACAAGGTGTTAGGGATGCTCGAGGTCAGGGCAGTAAGAATGGTCAGGCAGGCGGGTTCGGTGTCAGGACAGGCAAGGGTCAAAACTAGGAGCAAGGAGATATAGGTAGGAGCAAGGAGATATACGCTGGTTGACTTGACAAACAAGACGTACTGGCACAGAGAGATAGAAAACACAGATAAAAATACACTGGGAATGATGAGCGACACCTGGAGGGGGTGGAGACAAGCACAAGGAGAGGTGAAACAGATCAGGGTGTGACACACAGACCCTGACTACTTCAGTTACTCACTGTCTCAATGGATGCTTGGATCTCTTGGTCTTTGGGGAGTACCAGAAGAGGTGGTTTATTGGAGGGTCAATTGAAATGGTCCATATTGTTGGAGGAAGTCCATCAAAGCTCTCCCTGACACAATAGAGAAAGACCCTGGGGTCTAGCCAATGTGATTTGGCAAGTCTCCATGCCTCCATCTCTTCCATGAAGGAAGGAGTAACATATGGTCCCCGGAGCAGTGTAGCCTACATGGGTCTCCTGCCTCCATATAAGAGGAGAGGAGGAAGCAAGGCACACTTTCCCATCTGTTAATAAAACCAAGATCTTGAGAATGGTGTCATTTTAGGAATATCCCATTCCTTGTATTTTATGTAATTTATTTTCATGTTAAAATCACATACAATCTCTTAAAGCTGTAATCCTTAGTTGGTGAAACAGCCATGTCCGTTTGGGATCTTACAACGACAAAGAGGTAACTGCAAACAATGAACACAGTTTTGTCCCCTCTGACATCATCGCACGTGTGATAGAAGAGCACAATATGTACTGCGCTGATTTTGTTACCATGCTGCCTGATGCTCCTCAGCTATGCAGCTAACAACAATAACAACGTAGTGGGGCTGCCAGTGGAGCTGTTTCCCATACTGCGGATGCCATCTTTAAAGGGACCCTCTGTTGTTCCAGAATGATAATATTGTTGCAAAAATACAGTTAGTGCTTTCCCCCATAATTGAAAGCTAGGATCCTTAATTGGTGAAACTGCCAAGTCCGTTTGGATATTACAACCACTAAGAAGTTACTGCAAACAACGAACACTGTTTTAACTTCCCTCTGACATCATCGCACACGCGATAGAACAACAGAATATGTAGTGCACATTGTTATTACCACGCTGTCGGACGCTTCTCTCCTCCATTCTCATCCACAAAACAATAACAAAGGCTCTGGGACAAACAGTGGCGCTGTGGCGCTGTGGCCCCTACTGCAGATTCCATCTTTAACCATGTTTACAGACTTGTACGGAGAATTCCTCTCAGCTGATTTTCATGAGAGATGGCATCTCTGTATCTCTGTAGCAGACTAACAACATTAATGTTGGGCTAATTGATCCAGAGCTGGAGGTCATGGTTGTGCAGGCAGGCCAGCCCTGCCCTGGCAGTCTCCTCTGGCCATCTGGAGGGAAGGGGGAAAGGTGTTTCTGGACTACTAGACCATTTTGTCAAACCCATACAACACCCTATCCACTTGCTTTGGCTGGTTCGCCCTCTGTCTGAACAGGATGTGATTTCCTTGGCAGTTGAGCAGGTGTGGGTCATAGTTGAGGAAGGGTATAGGCAGTATGGCTTTTGATTGAATGAAACATTACAAATGTATCCAGAGAAATGTGTAGCTCTATGGTAAGTCAGTCAGTGACTAACAATATACACTGAGTGTACAAAACATTAGGAACACCTGCTCTTTCTATGACATGATCTAACCAGGTGAAAGTGATGAGCCTTGATTGATGTAACTTGTTAAATCCACTTCAATCAGTGTAAATGATGGGAAAGAGATAGTTAAAGAATGATTTTTAAGCCTTGAGACAATTGAGACATGGATTGTGTATGTTTGCCATTCAGAGGGTGAATGGGCAAGACAAAAGTGCATTTGAATGGGGTATGGTACAAGGTGCCAGGCGCATCAGTTTGTGTCAAGAGCTGCAATGCTGGTGGGTTTGTCAACAGTTTCCTGTTCCATTCAACAGTTTCCTGTGTGTATCAAGAATAATCCACCACCCAATGGACATCCAGCCAACTTGACACAAATATTGGAAGCATTGGAGTCAACATGGGCCAGCATCCCTTTGGAACGCTTGACACCTTGTAGAGTCCATGTCTAAAGGGGTGCAACTCAATATTAGGAAGGTGTTCCTAATGTTTATACACTCCATGCAGGATAGTTTGCTTACTCTAGTTAGTATTAACATTGTTGCGCGCAAACCAATGGGATTGGTAGCATGTCACAAATAAAGTAGCGTGCCGAGTACAGTTGTGTGCCTACATCAACTCAGTCGCGCATTTGTAATCTGGGTGAACAGCCCCTTTAAGATAGAGAAAATAAGTATTGTGTGATTCCCCTTTAAGGCTTCAAATGTCTACATTTTCCCAAAGGTTAAAAGAATATGAAATAAAGCAGCAATTTTACGCTCTCTCGTTCTTCCCCTCATTACCCAAAGCCACACACCATGCGGTCAATGCTCTTTGCAACAGCTGATTGTAGGAAACTGTTTCAAATACATGAGTTAATGTGAATGTTTAACCTCTCACATTCGTGGGAATAGGTCCATATGGATAGGGCTAAATTGAAATGTTTCTAACAGAAGAAATATGAAAAGCATATGCAAAACCATGGTAGCAATTTTAAGGGAACAGTTGGGAGGTTATGAAAGTGTTATTAAACCAGAATACAACAGTTCACCTGCAAGACTGAATCCAAACGTTACACTGTTGATTTTATGTGCATTTGACATTTTCTGTACTTTTTGCTGCTTCTGAAAATATTCTGGATACATTCAGTAACACGATAAGAATATTCCTGGAAAATGTGGGGTAGTTGCAACATAAGACACACAAATGACAAAGGTTTGAATGAAAGGACTAACTGGTGTCTGCAGGTGTCCACACCTCTCCAAAGTATGCAGAGTTCCTAAGTCATTTCAATGCACTTGTGACTCCAAGAAGAATTTTCAACTATACGGTGCTTTTTTAAGCTCTGCCAGCTGTGCTGTTGAGGAATTAGAGCAACTCAGTCACACATTTGTAACATGGGCGAACAGTCCCTTTAAGATAGAGACCATTTGTCTTGATGTGTGGTTCCCTTTTTAGGCTTCACATGTCCCAATTTCCTCCAAAGGTTACTTTTGTAAAAAATAATGGTTAGTGATTCTCGCATTCTCTTTCTTCCCCTCATTACCCGAAGTCAGGCACCATGCTGTCAATGCTCTTTGTAACAGCTGATTGTTGGAAACTGTTTCAAATACATGAGTTAATGTGAATGTTTAATGCATGAACAGACATTATTATGTATGTTGATTGACATGTCATCTGAGTGTTGAACACTGAGAATACCTCAATGTCACTTCAAACATAGATACACTACTTAATAATAGTACGCCTCAAGGCTCTCAATATTACAGTATTTAGAAGATATCTGTCTTGTATAACACACCAGTCCGACAGCTAACCTTTTTGTATATATGTGTTTTTGAGAATACAGAACTCAGAGTAGCTAAATCCTGGCTAAATTCCCAATCTGGACCTCGTATCATCATGGCCACCTAATCATCCCCAGCTTCCAATTGGCTCATTCATCCTCCCTCTCCCATGTAACTATTCCCCAGGTCGTTGCTGTAAATGAGAATGTGTTCTCAGTTGATAAAGATCTGTTGTAGTTGTTTCTCTTCACCTTGGATTACTGCTCTGATAAATAAGATAACCTGCAATATCCTCATCTTTGGTTTATGTTCATATACAATCATGCTCTGGAGCATTTGTAGTTAGTTATGTCCTTCAGGAAGACATTGACTGATGAGTGTCATAAATCATTGAACTGTTATAATCTACACTAGGTCAGTTCTATCTCCCCTAGTGCCTGGTGGTTCACTGACTGATGAGTAGATACAGTGCCTTCAGAAAGTATTCACACCCCTTGACTTTTTCCACATTTTGATGTGTTACAACCTGAATTGAAAATGTATTACATTTAGTTTTTTGTTTGTTACTGGTCTACACACAACACCCCATAATGTCAAAGTGGAATTATCTTTTTAGAAATATTAACAAATTAATAAAAAACGAGAAGCTGAAATGTCTTGAGTCAATAAGTATTCAACCCCTTTGCTATGGCAAGCCTAAATAAGTTCAGGAGTAAAAGTTCCATGGACTCTGTGTACATTAATAGTGTTTAACTGAATTTTTTTATGACTACCTCATCACTGTACCCCACACATACAATTATCTGTAAGGTCCCTCAGTCATGACAGTTAGGACTACCTCGTCGCTGTACCCCACACATACAATTATCTGTAAGGTCCCTCAGTCATGACAGTTAGGACTACCTCATCGCTGTACCCCACACATACAATTATCTGTAAGGTCCCTCAGTCATGACAGTTAGGACTACCTCATAGCTGTACCCCACACAGACAACTATCTGTAAGATCCCTCAGTCATTCATGGACACTTACTGACAGTTGTGGCTGATTTGTGTGATGTATTGTTGTCTCTACCTTCTTTCCCTTTGTGCTGTTGTCTGTGCCCAATAATGTTTGTACCATGTTTTGTGCTGCCACCATGTTGTGTTGCTACCATGTTGTTGTTATGTTGTGTTACGACCATGCTGTGTTGTCATGTGTTGCTGCCTTTCTATGTTGTTGTCTTAGGTCTCTCTTGATGTAGTGTTGTGTTGTCTCTCTTGTTGTGTTGTGTGTTTTGTCATATATATATATATATATATATATATATATATATATATATATATATATATATATATATATATATATATATATATATATATATATATATATATATATATATATATATACATAATATTTCTTTTTATTTGTAATCCCAGGCCCCTGTCCCCGCAGGAGGCTTTTTGCCTTTTGGTCATTGTAAATAAGAATGTGTTCTTAACTGACTTGCCTAGTTAAACAAAGGTTACATAAAAAATAAATCAACCACGAAGACCAGGGAGGTTTTCCAATACCTCACAAAGAAGGGCACCTATTAGTAGATGGGTAAAAATGTAAAAAAGCAGACATTGAATATCCCTTTGAGCATGGTGAACTTTGGATGGTGTATCAATACACCCAGTCATTACAAAGATACAGGCATCCTTCCTGACTCAGTTGCCAGAGATTGAGGAAACCGCTCAGGGATTTCACCATGAAACCAATGGGGACTTTAAGACATTTACAGAATTTAATGGTTGTGATAGGAGAAAACATTATTGTATTTACTCCACAATACTAACCTAATTGCCAGAGTGAAAAGAAGAAAGCCTGTAAAGAATAAAAAATATTCCAAAACATGCATCCCAACAATGCACTAAAGTAATACTACAAAAAATGCGGCAAAGCCTTCACTTTTTGTGGTATGTTTGGGGCAAATAAAATACAGCAGTCAACTCCATATTTTCAAGCACAGTGGTGGCTGCATCGTGTTATGGGTATGCTTGTAATCAGTAAGGACTGGGGAGTTTTTCAAGATAAAAAAGAAACAGAATGGAGCTAAGCATAAGCAAAATCTCAGAGAAAAACCTGGTTCAGTCTGCCTTCCCTCAGACACTGAGAGATGAATTCACCTTTCAGCAGGACAATAACTTAAAACACAATGCTAAATCTACACTGGAGTTGCTTACCAAGAAGGCATTGAATGTTCCTGAGTGGCCGAGTTACAGTTTTGACTTAAATCTGCTTGAAAATCTATGGCAAGACATGAAAAGTGTTGTCTAGCAATCAGCAACAACCAATTTGACTAAGCTTGAAGAATTTTTTAAGAATAATGGGCAAATATTGTACAATCCAGGTGTGCAAAGCTTTTAGAGACTTACCCAGAAAAACTCACAGCTGTAATCTGTCAAAGTTGATTTTAACATACATTCACTCAGGGGTCTGAATACTATATTTCTGTATTCCATTCTCAATAAATTTGCAAACATTTATTAAAACATGTTTTCTCTTTGAAATGATGGGGTATTGTTTGAATTTGAATTCAGGCTGTAACACAACAACATGTGGAATACGTCAAGGAGTGTGGGTACTTTCTGAAGGCTCTGGAAAAACGATGTGAGGGGGTGTGTAGGCTTTTCAAGTAGTTCTGTGTTGACATTTGACCAACATGAGGTACTTGCGCACAGATCTTGTTCTTTAATGCGCTGAAAGCTTCTGCTGGCATAGTTTAATGATTATGAGTCACAGCTGGGTAGATTCTTGAAGCAGGCTAAAAGGTTTCCACTTGGTCAGGGGAGTCAACATTATCCATAATGCTCCTGTGTGAGTGTAGTGTAGGTGGATGACACTAAATGTACAAGTAGCTACCAAAATAAAGGATACACCTGAGTAAATTAGGGATGCAAAGTATATTGAAAGCAGGTGCTTCCACACCAGTGGAGGCTGCTGAGGGGAGGACGGCTCATAATAATGGGTGGAACAGAGTGAATGGAATGGCGTCAAACACATGGAAACGATGGAAACCACGTGTTTGATGTATTTGCTACCATTCCACTCATTCTGATCCAGCCATTACCACGAGCCAGTCCTCCCCAATTAAGGTGCCACCAACCTACTGTGCTCCACACAGGTGTGGTTCCTGAGTTAATTAAGAAATTAATGCTTAGGGTCATGTAGAAAAATACTGGGCAGGTCATTGTTTTGGTTACCATGGCTATGCCCCCATAGGATGACAATGCCCACAGGGCACGAGTGGTCACTGAATGGTTTGATGACCATGAAAGTGATGTATGCCATGGCCATCTCAGTCACCATTCTGGAGTGGCACCTGAGACAGCGTTTTCCTCCACCTCCACGTGTGCACACCTGTATCTGATGTATGCACTCAATACTGTTAGTGGCTCTGGATAAAGGTGTCTGCTAAATGACGCAAATGTCAAATGTAAATCAACAAAACACCAAATGATGGAATTTCTCGTGGAAGAATGGTGTCGCAACCCTCCAATAGATTTGTAGGATCTATGCCAAGGTGCATTCAAGCTGTTCTGGCACATGATGGCCCGATGCCCTATTAACACACTTTATGTTGGTGTTTCCTTTACTTTGGCAGTTACCTGTACCTGTCTACAGAAGACATATCCCAGTTAAATGAGGAAGATGTACATCACAGGAGGTTGATGCCAGGTTATTTGGGGAGCACAGGCTCATGTTAATGCTGGAGTGGTATCAGTGGAATTGAATCAAATACATCAAACACATGGTTTCCAGGTGTTTAATGCCATTCTATTTGCTCCGTTCCAGACATTATTATGAGCCATTCTCCCCTCAGCAGCCTCCACTGAGTACATACTGTAAGCCGTAAAGAAGATCATAAACAGCAGCAATCACATTCCATCACGTCTAGTCTGTTACCATGGACCACATGCTCCTAATATATTAATATCCCCCACGAAACAGATGCAAGTGAGCTCTGCCAAAACATCCTCGAGAAATGAATGTGTTTCGCTTTCTATTTCAATGCTCTAGCTAACTTCCCTTGGTGGAGGTGAATCCAGCCCTGCCTACACACTCCCTTCCTTCCTCGCTGAAATCAATCCTGTGTGCCCAAGGCGGGTTATGTGACGAGTCAAATGCAACAGTTACATTATACCCATTTTGACAAAGTGGAAATGTACGAGTTTTCTCATTGTAAGAGAGCCACCCACTCATTTTCTTCTGGTGGTAAAGTGAATGTTCTGTCCTGCAACACTGTCACAATGAGCTGTTCTGCGGTCAGGGACTAAAATAAAACCAAGTATTTGCTTGATACACTAAGTAGGAGGAAAAACCTAAATCAAGGGCTACCTCACCAACTAAACCTGAACACTGTGTCAGACAGCAGTTGACCATTTTCAATGTCTATTACGTATGATTTTGAGAGCATCGTGAGATAACATCCAGTTTTTTTCTGTGTCATTTTTGAATGACAGTGATTTAGCATAGGATTGCTCTACCAATGAGGGTTGTGTCCGGGCACACACCAGTCTGTATAGATTACAGTCATTATCTCCGTGCCACTGTTAACCACCACCATCAATGCTCACCAATTACCTCAGCATCTGTGATCTCTCTCTGTACGCACTCCCAAACTTGTTGCCTCACATCATTGTTTGTTTTATTATATTCAGCTAATTGTATTGTAAATGTCAGTTTTCCACAACTAGTTTTCTTTGAGCCCCCTCTATGCATACCATGCTGATCTATTTCAAACAAAATAGGAAGTATTTCTACTGAGATAGGTATCAATTTCACATTGGTGTGATAGTGTGTATTATTGAAAGTGGTGGAAATAGAACCCAATTGTCATCACCCAGTGAAATACTACTTGAGTAAAAGTCTAAAAGTGTTTAGTTTTAAATATACTTAAGTATCAAAAGTAAAAGTATACATCATTTCACGTTTCTTATATTTAGCAAACCAGACAGCACCATTTTTTAGTTTTTAAAATGTATGGATAGCCAGGGTACTCCAACACTTAGACATCATTTACAAATAAGGCATTTGTGTTTAGTGAGTCCGCCAGATCAGAGGCAGTAGGGATGACCATTGATGTCCCCTTGATTAGTGTGTGAGTTGGACTATTGTTCTGTCCTTCTATGCATTCAAAATGTACTTCTGGGTATCGGGGAAAATATATGGAGTAAAAAGTACATTTATTTTCTTTAGGAATGTAGTGAAGTAAAAGTAAAAGTAAAAATATAAATTGTAAAGTAAAGTACAGATACCACAAAAAAATGTACTGAAGTAGTACTTTAAAGTATTTTTTACTTAAGTGCTTTACACAACTGATTATTGAAGCAACCAGTATACATACTGTCAACTCTGTATTGGCCTGCAGTAAGTGGTGGATAATTGTCTTATTCTCCACATAAACATCCTCCTCTGAAGGACAATCCCTCAACCATTTGTTTAGACAGTACAGTATTAATTGAATTCCTGTGCAGACTAATGAAAAGATCGCTCTCTAATATTCAATAATGGATGTCGAACCATTTATAATCCTGCTAACGCAATATTAGCCAACCCTGCCTCAATTCCCTGTTTTCCCTAACTAGCTAGTCACCTCTCAATTCAATTCAATTCAATTCAAGGGCTTTATTGGCATGGGAAACATGTGTTAACATTGCCAAAGCAAGTGAGGTAGATAATATATAAAGTGAATATATAAAGTGAAACAAACAATAAAAATTAACAGTAAACATTACACATACAGAAGTTTCAAAACAATAAAGACATTACAAATGTCATATTATATATATACAGTGTTTTAACAATGTACAAATGGTTAAAGGACACATTGATAAAATAAATAAGCATAAATATGGGTTGTATTTACAATGGTGTTTGATCTTCACTGGTTGCCCTTTTCTCGTGGCAACAGGTCACAAATCTTGCTGCTGTGATGGCACACTGTGGAATTTCACCCAGTAGATATGGGAGTTCACCCCTCTCTCTCTCTCTCTCTCTCTCTCTCTCTCTCTCTCTCTCTCTCTCTCTCTCTTCCCCCCCTCTCAATTTCAATGCAATTCAGTAGACCTTATTAACATGGCAAGTTAAGTTACTTATATTGTCAAGGTATACAAATAACAAAAAATGGTGGGACCAACAGCAATAAGGCATTAATAATAAAAGTAGTATCTCTCTCACTCCTTCCTCTCTCTTTCCTCGCTCTCTCTCTTCTTCCTCTCTCTCTATCCCATCCCTCATCCCTCATCCCACTCTGTCCCTCCATGTATCTGCTCTGGACCGGTTGGGAACTTGAATTAAAGGCCCCGTATTTCACAGGCTTAGTGAATAAATCAATGGCCACCCTTTACAGTTTGATGACCCCAGACTGATGTTGATTTAGCACCAGGGGAGCATTCTAACAACACTGTTCTAGAGTAATAGAGAGTAGAGTCTGTGGACTGATCCGACTGAACCAATACAACGAATATTAACACAATGGGTGTACAGTATGTTGGAGGAGCGCAATATGGAAGGAAGTTATTGGATTATGAGAATGTTGCTAGTGTCAAATATAGCTATGCGAATCTGATCTGAGATGACAAGCCAATTTGACAAGCGTTTTCTTGTGAGCATTATTGTTATTTACAGTGATGGAAAAAAGTATTTGATCCCCTGCTGATTTTGTACATTTGCCCACTGACAAAGAAATGATCAGTCTATAATTTTAATTGTAGGTTTATTTGAACAGTGAGAGACAGAATAACAACAAAAAAAATCCAGAAAAACGCATGTCAAAAATGTTATAAATTGATTTGCATTTTAATGAGGGAATAAGTATTTGACCCCCTCTCAATCAGAAAAATGTCTGGCTCTCAGGTGTCTTTTATACAGGTCACGAGCTGAGATTAGGAGTGATCCCTTTAAGAGTGTGCTCTTAAAGTGTCAAAAGACACCTGTCCACAGAAGCAATCAATCAATCAGATTCCAAACTCTCCACCATGGCCAAGACCAAAGAGCTCTCCAAGGATGTCAGGGACAAGATTGTAGACCTACACAGGGCTGGAATGGGCTATAAGACCATCGCCAAGCAGCTTGGTGAGAAGGTGACAACAGTTGGTGCGATTATTCGCAAATGGAAGAAACACAAAAGAACTGTCAATCTCCCACGGCCTGGGGCCCCATGCAAGATCTCACCTCGTGGAGTTGCAATGATCATGAGAACGGTGAGGAATCAGCCCAGAACTACACGGGAAGATCTTGTCAATGATCTCAAGGCAGCTGGGACCATAGTCACCAAGAAAACAATTGGTAACACCCTACACCGTGAAGGACTGAAATCCTGCAGCGTCCGCAAGGTCCCCTGCTCAAGAAAGCACATATACAAGCCTGTCTGAAGTTTGCCAATGAACATCTGAATTATTAAGGTCTCCAGACCTTAATCCCATAGAAAATCTGTGGAGGGAGCTGAAGGTTGGAGTTGCCAAACAAAAGCCCTCGAAACCTTAATGACTTGGAGAAGATCTGCAAAGAGGAGTGGGACAAAATCCCTCCTGAGATGTGTACAAACCTGGTGGCCAACTACAAGAAACGTCTGACCTCTGAGATTGCCAACAAGGGTTTTGCCACCAAGTACTAAGTCATGTTTTGCAGAGGGGTCAAATGCTTCTTTACCTCATTAAAATGCAAATCAATTTATAACATTTTTGACATGCGTTTTTCTGGATTTTTTTGTTGTTATTCTGTCTCTCACTGTTCAAATAAACCTACCATTAAAATTATAGACTGATAATTTCTTTGTCAGTAGGCAAACGTACAAAATCAGCAGGGATCAAATACTTTTTTCCCTCACTGTATGCTTTGTCTCATTAGAAAACGATTTAATCAGATTTAGAGTCGCCACAAGACAGATACAAAAAAATAAAACAGCATTTTGGGTGTCATGGCAACAACCTTACCCATTGAGTCGATGTCAGCTGATCCAATCCAACCAACCAGTCTTGATGTAGGAAACTAGCTAATGCATTCGCTCCGGCTCATTTGCATGTCTTTGATTGTTGCTCTCCAGTGTACCGCTCAGGCCTCGTAATTACCCCCACCCACAGAAGAGGCCGCAGTAATAATAGTTTGGATAACTTTGGTCTAATTACACAACCCTCATTGATGTGGAACAGGATATGGGGACAAACTCCACAGCTGGAAGCGGGAGGAAGGATGGCATTAGGAACTGACAACAAGCTATTACCCTGAGCCCCTCGCTGGTAAGAATGGATGTTGTTTCCTGCCCCCCTCTTCGTCTTTTGTTTGTGAATCTTTTTCAAATGCACCTTTATGGATCATACATCAACGTTTCTATTTGGAGCTTTTTGTTTGGGATGAAAGCGATCTGTGAATAGAGGTATGATACATGAAATCAAGCTTAAAAGAAACCATCTTGTTCTAAAGTGGATATTTGAAAAGGATGAATATGGCTGAATATTTCAAAATTCCTTTTGAAGTACTTATCTGTACCTGCAATGCTGTGGTGGATCAAAGTATACTGAATTAACTCATGATCTATCTGCCATCATCTCGTACCATCAGTTATTTATTAATATAAACATGTTATAAGCACATTACATTTGAGAGGGCTTGTGATTATTCACTCTTTATTTAAGACAGATATTAAATGCGTAAAGAAAGCCTCTGATGCGGCAGAGAGTCTGAAAATCTCCTTGAACTCTGTTGCTATTCCAGCTGCCAATCACATCTCTCTTTAATGTGTTGCTATCCCAGCTGCCAATCACATCTCTCTTTAATGTGTTGCTATCCCAGCTGCCAATCACATCTCTCTTTAATGTGTTGCTATCCCAGCTGCCAATCACATCTCTCTTTAATGTGTTGCTATCCCAGCTGCCAATCACATCTCTCTTTAATGTGTTGCTATCCCAGCTGCCAATCACATCTCTCTTTAATGTGTTGCTATCCCAGCTGCCAATCACATCTCTCTTTAATGTGTTGCTATCCCAGCTGCCAACTACATCTCTCTTTAATGTGTTGTTATCCCAGCTGCCAACTACATCTCTCTTTAATGTGTTGCTATCCCAGCTGCCAACTACATCTCTCTTTAATGTGTTGTTATCCCAGCTGCCAACTACATCTCTCTTTAATGTGTTGCTATCCCAGCTGCCAATCACATCTCTCTTTAATGTGTTGCTATCCCAGCTGCCAACTACATCTCTCTTTAATGTGTTGCTATCCCAGCTGACAACTACATCTCTCTTTAATGTGTTAGTATCCCAGCTGCCAACTACATCTCTCTTTAATGTGTTGCTATCCCAGCTGACAACTACATCTCTCTTTAATGTGTTGCTATCCCAGCTGCCAACTACATCTCTCTTTAATCTGTGCCACAGCGTATTTTCCACCCTGAGGATTCCAGGATCTGTCAAAGAATAGCTGAAGCATTAGACTTGACCTTTCAGCTCAAGAACAATCAAAGGAAACAATTGAAGTGGCCCTAAACTCCGGGAGTTACACTGTAATTGGAAACCATCAGTAGAACATTTTATTTGAGACTTAAAAGGCCGATCCACAGTTGAAACAATAACAAAGTGTGCACCTCGACTCTGTTTTGGTAAAAAGAAGAGGGATGGGGCTGGATAAATGTATCCACTCTTAAAATCATAGACAGAACTATGGATGCAAAGATTCCCCATCCATAATATCAGCATTATAACCCTGTTTTGAGGCTTTACAGTGTTTGTTTACATTTAGAATGTTTACAAACATTGGAGTAAAACAATTGTATTTTAGGGGTGTGACAGTTGCACTAAGCTCATGAGGCGTTTATAAGTTATTCTTCAAGGATCAATGGGTGTATATCATTAATTTATAAGTCCAGAAATGGATGTCGCAACTGCAGATTGCCACTTTAAGAGTCTGACTCACTATGAGATCTCTTTCTAACAGCTTCTTGTCCAACACATAATTCAGAGAGAGTGTGAGAGATAGGGGGGAGAGGGAGAAAACGAGGGGGGGGATCGATCGGGGGTGAGTGTGGGAAACAGCAGGTGACACCAGGAGGCTTGTCACTAAACATGTGTGAAAAGGTAACACCTGGCTGTGACTCTGCTCCCAGCATGACCAACCACTTTTCAAGGATTTTCCAGCCATATAATGATAGCATATAGAGAACTGCACATACTTGATGTAGATACATACTGCAGTGAATTTGGCTTCGAAGGCTAACATGCTACAAACTTTACCAAAAGCGTGGGCGGTTGGTATTCGTTAAGTGCTAACTTAGCCATAGCGTTAACAGTGTTGGGGAGTCGTGAACTATATGTAGTCCGACTAGTAATTAAACTACATTTTACAGTAGCTTGGTGGTAGTTAAACTAAATTAAAATATTTGTAGTGTTTTCAATAGTTAAGAACCTTTTAGCCATGTGTAGTGTGTTTCCAGTGGTGCTGGAACTACACAGTACTGTTTTACCATGTAGCGGTGTAGCTAACTACTGGAACTACACACTACTGTTTTACCATGTAGCGGTGTAGCGAACTACTAGAACTACACACTACTGTTTTACCATGTAGCGGTGTAACGAACTACTAGAACTACACACTACTGTTTTACCATGTAGCGGTGTAGCTAACTACTAGAACTACACACTACTGTTTTACCATGTAGCGGTGTAGCGAACTACTAGAATTACACACTACTGTTTTACCATGTAGCGGTGTAGCGAACTACTAGAACTACACACTACTGTTTTACCATGTAGCGGTGTAGCGAACTACTAGAACTACACACTACTGTTTTACCATGTAGCGGTGTAGCGAACTACTAGAACTACACACTACTGTTTTACCATGTAGCTAACTACTAGAATTACACACTACTGTTTTACCATGTAGCGGTGTAGCGAACTACTAGAACTACACACTACTGTTTTACCATGTAGCGGTGTAGCGAACTACTAGAACTGCACACTACTGTTTTACCATGTAGCGGTGTAGCGAACTACTAGAACTACACACTACTGTTTTACCATGTAGCTAACTACTAGAATTACACACTACTGTTTTACCATGTAGCGGTGTAGCTAAATCAAAATCAAATTTAATTGGTAACGTACATATGGTTAGCAGCTGTTATTGCGAGTGTAGCGAAATGCTTGTGCTTCTAGTTTCGACAATGCAGCAATTTCTAACATGTAATCTAACAATTCCACAACAACTACCCAATACACACAAATCTAAGTTAAGGAATGGAATAAGAATATATACATATAAATATATGGATGAACAATGACAGAGTGGCATAGGCAATATGCAAAAGATGGTATAAAATACAGTATATACAGTGGCACGAAAAAGTATCTGAACTCTTTGGAATTACCTGGATTTCTGCATAAATTGGTCATCAAATATGATCTGATCTTCATCTAAGTCACAACAATAGACAAACATAGTGTGCTTAAACTAATAACACACAAATTATTGTATTTTTCTTGTCTATATTGAATACATCATTTAAACATTCACAGTGTAGGTTAGAAAAAGTATGTGAACCTCTAGGCTAATGACTTCTCCAAAAGCTAATTAGAGTCAGGAGTCAGCTAACCTGGAGTCCAATCAATGAGAAGATTGGAGATGTTGGTTAGAGCTGCCTTGCCCTATAAAAACACACACAATTTGAGTTTGCTATTCACAAGAAGCATTGCCTGATGTGAACCATGCCTCAAACAAAAGAGATATCAGAAGACCTAAGATTAAGAATTGTTTTGAATTTGAATTTTGAAGAATTGAGACCAAAATGTATGTGTTTTATTAGTTTAAGCAGACTTTGCTTGTCTATTGTTGTGACCTAGATGAAGATCAAATTAAATTGTATGACAATTTTATGCAGAAAACCAGGTAATTCCAAAGGGTTCACATACTTTTTCTTGCCACTGTACATATGAGATGAGTAATGCAAGATATTTAAACATTCTTAAAGTGGCATTATTAAAGTGACTCGTGTTCCATTTATTAAAGTGGCCAATGATTTCAAGTCTGTATGTAGGCAGCAGCCTCTCTGTGTTAGTGATGGCTGTTTAACAGTCTGATGGCCTTGAGATAGTAGCTGTTTTTCAGTCTCTCGGTCCCAGCTTTGATGCACCTATACTGACCTCATCTTATGGATGGTGACGGAGGGAACAGGCAGTGGCTTGGGTGGTTGTTGAGAGAATGATTTATTTCAGCTTTTATTTCTTTCATCACATTCCCAGTGGGTCAGAAGTTTGCATAAACTCAATTAGTATTTGGTAGCATTGCCTTTAAATTGTTTCACTTAGGTCAAACATTTAGTGTAGCCTTCCACAAGCTTCCCACAATAAGTTGTGCTAGCTGTGCCACCAGAGATTCTGGGTTCAAGCCCAGGCTCTGTTGCTGCCGGCAATGACCAGGAGGTCCATGGGGCGCAGTGCATGCTGACCAGGTCGCCAGGTGTATGGTGTTTCATCGGACACATTGGTGCAGCTGGCTTCCGGATTGGATGTGCATTGCGGATTGGATGTGCATTGTGTCAAGAAGCAGTGCGGCTAGGTTGGGTTGTGTTTCGGAGGACGCATGGCTCTTGACCTTCGCTTCTCCCGAGTCCGTATGGGAGTTGCAGCGATGAGACAAGACTTTAACTACTACCAATTGGATACCATGAAATTGGTGAGAAAAAAGGGGTAAAATATTTCTTTTTAATAAAAAAAGACTAGGGATCGAATTTTACATGTTTAATGCTTTTCGACCTGTCCCAAAATGAATGTCATTGGTTCAGAGTTTGTTTTGCTATTTTAACCTGCGTGTTGTGATCGTGTCGTGTAGGGGGACAAAATAAATGTATGCACGATAGCGCACACGCGCAGGTGGTTTGGGTTCCGTGTAAAGGCTTTTCTATAACAAGATGCTTCCTTTATTTGGAAGGTCCTGACCCAAAAAGTCATCTTTGGGTATTTTATGGTAAAGGCCATTTTGGGACAGAAAGGATGAGAGTGATAGCATGTGTATTCATTTGAAAGATGGAGGGCATTTGGTCAAGGGTCTGCATAAGCCTATTTGTTTCTGGCTATGCTCTGAAGAAGCACATTTATGCAAGTGCACTCACTGTCCTTTCTTTGTGATTTTACCTTGAACCCATTATGACAACATCACAGGGTTTAAAGCAAGGAGGGGAAGAGCCAATAGGGAAAAGGAGAGGAGAATTGGCTTTAATGAAATCCACCCATCCCTATTCACTCTGATGTCAAACTGTTGGCAACATAAAACAAGTTGTTAAGTCATTGAACTCACGGCATGAAAGCTCAATTAGCCAAATGATTTAGGGATTGTGTTGTTATTGGTACAATGTATTGTGAAGCCAAATACATCTGTAAATGATTAGAAATGAGGCAAGTGTGTAGAGACACAGCATGTAGAAAGTATACATATTTTCCTCAAAGGTAGCAGAGGCAGAACTTTAAATGAAAGACCCTAATAATAAATAAAACTGGTCAGCACTAACGCTTTCAGCTTTTGTTTGATAAAAAACATCAACAAGGCTTTAAAGAGTGCTTTCATCTGAGGCCAATCCAATCGTCAAAGAGCCCTGTGATTATGTCATTAATACATGTTTGATGCCACTGTAGATAGTGTCAAATCTTCTTGTGCTTTTCAGGCCTGCTCCACAGGTCTCTAACAGTAAGCAGCTTAGCAGCAATATTGTACAGTGCTGCACATGACCCCAAGGGATCTAAAATGGAGGGGGGAAGCCAGCGTCATAATCCACCTCAGACTGGTCCCTTTCATCTGGATTGATTGGAGCGATTGAGATGATTTGATTGGCAAATTCTATGCTACCTCTATGCATGGCATAAATAACATAATTATGCAACAACAATAATTTGAATGAAACAATAGTTACTTTTCACGTTAAGTTCAAGCTGCTGCTTGATGATTGAAAAAGTAAAATACATAGTACCTGTTATGTTCTGTTAATTACTGATGTCCCCTTTAAGGATGGAGCACCCTTGGTCATGCACAGTGTTGTTCTATGTTATTCTGGTACTAACTAGTTTGAGTAAATGTGAAGCTCCAGTTCAATTGCTTGTCTTCAGAGTCTTTCTTATTATATAAATAAGTACTAAGTGTTAAGCCACTACAGTACCGTTTCCCAAAAAGCCTAATAGTACTAAAATAATTGTTAGAACCTTCATGGAGCATTGTTAAATTGGTTAACTATTTTCCAAAACCCTCATTAATAAGGTGTCACTTGAAAAGTATTTGAAGAGCCCCCTCACATTCAGACCCTTCCCTTCCACGGGTCACATGTTGCCATAAGGAATTATCTATGGATTCCTCCATGAATTAAGGATTTTCTAGAATTTAAATGAATAAAAAATAAATCAATGTGTTAATTAATCTGTGTTAGTTACAGTGGGGAGAACAAGTATTTGATACACTGCCGATTTTGCAAGTTTTCCTACTTACAAAGCATGTAGAGGTCTGTAATTTTTTTCAAAAATCCAGAAAATCACATTGTATGATTTTTAAGTAATTAATTTTCATTTTATTGCATGACATAAGTATTTGATACATCAGAAAAGCAGAACTTAATATTTGGTATAGAAACCTTTGTTTGCAATTTCAGAGATTATACGTTTTCTGTAGTTCTTGACCAGGTTTGCACAATCTGCAGCAGGGATTTTGGCCCACTCCTCCATACAGACCTTCTCCAGATCCTTCAGGTTTCGGGGCTGTCGCTGGGCAATACAGACTTTCTGCTTCCTCCAAAGATGTTCTATTGGGTTCAGGTCTGGAGACTGGCTAGGCCACTCCAGGACCTTGAGATGCTTCTTACGGAGCCACTCCTTAGTTGCCCTGGCTGTGTGTTTTGGGTCGTTGTCATGCTGGAAGACCCAGCCACGACCCATCTTCAATGCTCTTACTGAGGGAAGGAGGTTGTTGGCCAAGATCTCGCGATACATGGCCCCATCCATCCTCCCCTCAATACGGTGCAGTCGTCCTGTCCCCTTTGCAGAAAAGCATCCCCAAAGAATGATGTTTCCACCTCCATGCTTCACGGTTAGGATGGTGTTCTTGGGGTTGTACTCATCCTTCTTCCTCCAAATACGACGAGTGGAGTTTAGACCAAAAAGCTCTATTTTTGTCTCATCAGACTACATGACCTTCTCCCTTTCCTCCTCTGGATCATCCAGATGGTCATTGGCAAACTTCAGATGGGCCTGAACATGCGCTGGCTTGAGCAGGGGGACCTTGCGTGCGCTGCAGGATTTTAATCCATGACGGCGTAGTGTGTTACTAATGGTTTTCTTTGAGACTGTGGTCCCAGCTCTCTTCAGGTCATTGACCAGGTCCTGCCGTGTAGTTCTGGGCTGATCCATTACCTTCCTCAAGATCATTGATGCCCCACGAGGTGAGCTCTTGCATGGAGCCCCAGACTGAGGCTGATTGACCGTCATCTTGAACTTCTTCCATTTTCTAATAATTGCGCCAACAGTTGTTGCCTTCTCACCAAGCTGCTTGCCTATTGTCCTGTAGCCCATTCCAGCCTTGTGCAGGTCTACAATTTTATCCCTGATGTCCTTACACCCTCTCTGGTCTTGGCCATTGTGGAGAGGTTGGAGTCTGTTTGATTGAGTGTGTGGACAGGTGTCTTTTATACAGGTAACAAGTTCAAACAGGTGCAGTTAATACAGGTAATGAGTGGAGAACAGGAGGGCTTCTTAAAGAAAAACTAACAGGTCTGTGAGAGCTGGAATTCTTACTGGTTGGTAGGTGATCAAATACTTATGTCATGCAATAAAATGCAAATTAATTAATTAAAAATCATACAATGTGATTTTCTGGATTTTTGTTTTTGATTCCGTCTCTCACAGTTGAAGTGTACCTATGATACAAATACAAATGCTTTGTAAGTAGGAAAACCTGCAAAATCGGCAGTGTATGAAATACTTGTTCTCCCCACTGTATATGATTGTGGGGATTAAAGTGTCATTAATAATTTATGCAATAATTAATTGACTGTAATTAATAACACAATATTAAACACCTCTGTGATAGCAGGATAAATTGCTTAGCAACTTCCATTAGTTTTGTCAGCTGTGACATAGTTTATGATGAAACCATGTAGCACATTGTACTCATTAAGGTGTAATTACTTGTCTACTTTATACACTTTGAAATATATTTACTCAATATACTGTAGTATTGTTAGCTACTTGTGATCAGGTTAACAGGTGATCAATAATCTGTGACAATATACATTTGCATTGAACAGCAACATTCCCAGGTTTGACTATGAGGAAAGAAGATACACAAAATAACTACCTGTGAGAACTACCTTTCATACATACTGTAAACCACAGTAGGTCCATAATACTGTAAACCACAGTAGGCCCATGCATACTGTAAACCACAGTAGGCTCATACATACTGTAAACCAAAGTAGGCCCATACATACTGTAAACCACAGTAGGTCCATGCATACTGTAAACCACAGTAGGTCCATACGTACCGTAAATTACAGTAGGTCCATACATACTGTAAACCACAGTAAGCCCATACATACTGTAAACCACAGTAGGTCCATGCATACTGTAAACCACGGTAGGTCCATGCGTACTGTACACCACAGTAGGTCCATGCATACTGTAAACCACAGTAGGTCCATAAATACTGTAAACCACAGTAGGTCCATATATACTGTAAACCACAGTAGGTCCATGCGTACTGTAAACCACAGTAGGTCCATAAATACTGTAAACCACAGTAGGTCCATGTGTACTGTAAACCACAGTAGGTCCATGTGTACTGTAAACCACAGTAGGTCCATGCGTACTGTAAACCACAGTAGATCCATACGTACCGTAAATTACAGTAGGTCCATACATACTGTAAACCACAGTAAGCCCATACATACTGTAAACCACAGTAGGTCCATGCATACTGTAAACCACGGTAGGTCCATGCGTACTGTACACCACAGTAGGTCCATGCATACTGTAAACCACAGTAGGTCCATAAATACTGTAAACCACAGTAGGTCCATATATACTGTAAACCACAGTTTGTCCATGTGTACTGTAAACCACAGTAGGTCCATAAATACTGTAAACCACAGTAGGTCCATGTGTACTGTAAACCACAGTAGGTCCATGTGTACTGTAAACCACAGTAGGTCCATGCGTACTGTAAACCACAGTAGGTCCATGCGTACTGTAAACCACAGTAGGTCCATATATACTGTAAACCACAGTAGGTCCAAGCGTACTGTACACCACAGTAGGTCCATGCGTACTGTAAACCACAGTAGGTCCATACATACTGTTAACCACAGTAGGTCCATGCGAACTGTAAACCACAGTAGGTCCATGCGTACTGTAAACCACAGTAGGTCCATGTGTACAGTAAACCACAGTAGGTCCATGCGAACTGTAAACCACAGTAGGTCCATGTGTACTGTAAACCACAGTAGGTCCATGCGAACTGTAAACCACAGTAGGTCCATGCGTACTGTAAACCACAGTAGGTCCATGTGTACAGTAAACCACAGTAGGTCCATGTGTACTGTAAACCACAGTAGGTCCATGCGAACTGTAAACCACAGTAGGTCCATGTGTACTGTAAACCACAGTAGGTCCATGCGAACTGTAAACCACAGTAGGTCCATGCGTACTGTAAACCACAGTAGGTCCATGTGTACAGTAAACCACAGTAGGTCCATGCGAACTGTAAACCACAGTAGGTCCATGTGTACTGTAAACCACAGTAGGTCCATGCGTACTGTAAACCACAGTAGGTCCATGTGTACTGTAAACCACAGTAGGTCCATACAGAGCAGTAAGCATTTCACTGTAAAGTCTGTTGTATTCGGCGCATGTGACAAATACAATTTTATTTGATTTTGATTTGACATACTGTAAACCCCAGTAGATCTGCTGTTGCAGGAAACACAAATAAAACATCATAGAACCATCCATCAGCGAGATGTTTATTTTGCAATATACAGCTGTTGGGGAAAGACATGTATATATATTTTATATTTTAAATATTTATATATTACACATGTTTTATTTTCTGATACAATCATACAGTACATGGCAGAGGTGTGGACTCGAGTCACAAAGATGATGACTTGTAACTCGACTTTGACTTTAACACCAATGACTCGTGACTTGACTTGGAATTGAGCCTTTTGACTCAACCTGACTTGATACTCTCCCCAAGCCCAAATATAAAAAATTATACTGTTATAAAAAGTGTGCAGCGCATCAACTCTTCATTTAACAGATTACAGTTTGAATTAGACAGCAGCCAATCAATCTGTGCCAGCTGAGAAACAGTTGAGCGTGGCAGTACAGAGGAACGTCGGTGAGTGAATTCAGATGGAGCCCTTGAAAAGATGATACCCAAAAGTTATTATTTTTTTTTATTTTTTTAAATAATTTTTTTTATTATTTTCGGATATAAAAACGACGCTGTATAAACAAAAAATGGATTGTAACTTGCAAAACATGCGGGAAGAAAATTACAGACAGAGGCAACAATTTCTAACTTTGTTCGACATTTGAAGCTGCACAAAGAACGGTAAAAGAACGGTAAGTCGTGGCTAATATAGCCGACAGCTATGTCTTTACTTTACTGTTGTGTCATGACGTTGGCCTGGGGGTTAGGTTTATGACAGTCATCAATACCTCTTCCCCGCTTTTTCTTCTCCATACTGATGTTACATTTGCAAAACCCTTGGTTAACATAGAGATTCTGGGAACATCAGAAGGTGGGGGGAAATTAACTATATTCTGGTAATCCGAACAATTGAACATATGCGGTGGTACTTAATGAATATGATGTCAGTTCGGTTGTCATCTGAGACATTCTCATCAATGATAAGATGATATAAAAGTCTACACATTAGAGGTATCGGATTCACATGGAATTGTTGTTCAATTTAAATGTTTGAATATGAAATTATTCGTGATGGGATGAAATGTGATTTTAGCTTCTAAAATGTGACATTTGGGTTTTCATAAGACAGGGCTCTGCTCAATCAGTGGCCCGCCCCTGTGAAGGGATATGGGATATAAAACTTTTCAAACACGCCCTCCTCTCCCTTCCTATATAAGCCCTTGATGACAATATAACCTCCTGTTCCGAGGATGTAGGACGACGGTCCTATGTCAGAATGTTTCAGATAATAACTACAGAATGAAGCCAACATCAGCGTGAGCTTTGGTTGCGAATGGTATGAGCGTGGAACTCTTATTCACTATAGAAGTGATACCTCCTAGCCGTTGAGTTAGCAACAGCAGATGCAACGAGGGTTAGGAAGGAACAGACAGAGTATCCCATCTATCACCCAACGACGTTACTACAACGTATCCAAATGATAACCAGAGACATTCTTCAAAGGACTCGGTTTGGCAACACGGCCTTCCATCTACCACCAACCTACCGAAGCGCAGCTCAGAGTAAATATTTATTGCATTTTCCTTTTCCAAATGGGCGGTAATTTAGAATGCATAAGATACTGTATTTACGATAGCACAGCATTTCCCTGTGTCCCTCAGTCTTCCCGCTCTTTCACTCAAACCCAGCCCTTTTCCTTTGTGTAACAAGCTGTCATATCTGTTCCGCCCGCTAGGGACGTTTTCCTATGACGTAATTTGTCATCAAGTTATGATTAAATTATGTGTATGTGTAATTCTGTGTGATTAGTTAGGTATTTAGTAAATAAATAATTAAACCTAATTTTGCATTGCTGATTCAAATTGTTAGCCAGGGTTCGTGCAGATAACCAAGAATTTACAACTTTCAGATGAGACTAAATTAAGAGGACGATTAATATTGACTGCTATTGATGTTTACATATTACTAGGTCTTTAAGAGTTTATTTGGAAGATAACAGCTCTATAAATATTATTTTGTGGTGTCCGACTCTCTAGTTAATTACATTTACATGATTAGCTCAATCAGGTGATATTATTACGGATAAATTATTTATAGAATAGCATGTCATATCACTTAATCCGGCATAGCCAAAGACACGACAGTAGCATGTAGGCTAATGTAACGTTAAATCAATGAGCTTCCACACAGTCAGTCAGTTTGGGAACAAGATCATTGCACCCAAGATTGAGCTACAACTGGCTAGGCAGTTGGTAGCCTAAATCCTGCTTGATGTTACTTCTGTTCTTTAAACCATAGCCTACTGTAACCACACAGAGAGTGAGTGAGTGAGTGAGTGAGTGAGTGAGTGAGTGAGTGAGTGAGTGAGTGTGTGAGTGAGTGTGTGTTAAGGTTGGGCGATTGTGTACAAGCCTACATTGATTTGCGTAAATGTAAATGCAATATACTAACTATTACTATTGTTAAAAATATGAAATGGTATTACATTTGGTGAAGAACACATTATGACTTGTTTAGGACTCGACACTCAAAGTTTAGGACTTGAGACTTGACTTAATACTTGACAGTCTTGACTTGAGAATTGACTCGGACTTGCCTGTCTTGACTTGGGACTTGACTTGGGACTTGAGGGCTAAGACTTGAGACTTACTGGTGACTTGTAAAACAATGACTTGGTCCCACCTCTGGTACATAGTATCTGACATAGAATGACTGGAATTGTCAAGCAGTCAAGCTTTCAGTCGATGCCTTACTAACCCAAGAGTTTTCCTGCTCAAGTTAATGTATCCACACTCTACACACACTGACACTAGGAATACAGCAGTGATGCCTTATATTATGCTCTTGTAAAGTATAATATTGAGTCTTGATATCATTCTGTATTGGTAATGTATAGTACAGCCATCTCAGAGTGACTCTAGGCTTTAATGTACACTGAACAAAATTATAAACGCAACATGTAAAGTGTGGGTAGCATGTTTCATGAGCTGGGAAAAAAATCCATACACTCAAAAAGCTTTTCTCGCTCTAATTTTGTGCACAAATTTGTTTACATCCCTGTTATTAAGCGTTTCCCCTTTGCCAAGATAACCCATCCACCTGACAGGTGTGGCGTATCAAGAAGCTGATTAAACAGCATGAACATTACACAGGTGCTGTGCTTGTGCTGGACACAATAAAAAGCACTCTAAAATGCCACAAATGTCTCAAGTGTTGAGGGAGCATGCAATTGAGCTGCTGCCAGAGAATTGAATGTTAATTTCTCTACCATAATCCACCTCTAACGTTGTTTTAAAGAATTTGACAGTACGTCGAACCGGCCTCACAACCGCAGACCACATGTATGGCGTCGTAGGGCCGAGCGGTTTGCTGATGTCAACGTTGTGAACAGAGTGCCCCATGGTGGCAGTGAGGTTATGGTATGGGCAGGCATAAGCTACGGACAACGAACACAATTGCATTTTATCGATGACAATTTGAATGCACAGAGATAATGTAATGAGATCCTGAGTCCCATTGACGTACTATTGCCCTGCCTTTTTTTAAGGCATCTGTGACCAACAGATGCATATTTTTATTCCCGGACATGTAAAATCCATAGATTAGGGCCTAATTCATTTATTTAAATTGACTGATTTCTTTATATGAACTGTAACTAAGTAAAATCTTTGACATTTTTTGTGTTTATATTTTTGTTCAGTACAAATGGATGTCAGCAGCAGTGAATTTACTGTCATTAATCTTATTAGAATATCATTCAGAGAATATTCTTCGACAACTTGCTATGAATCTTGCCCCGCTTTTACAGATGAGGTTGTCAGTACCTTTCAGCCATCTTTCTCCTGGACAGGTAGAGAATGGGGACGAGATGCAAAGACGCTACAGCTGATCATTCTTTCCACCTTTATACAGGTAAGTCAGTTAAGAACACATTCTTATTTGCAATGACGACCTGATGATGGAATGAGGTATGGGTGGCTTTGAGCAGCGTGCCAGTGAGCATTCCTGCAGGTCAGTCGCCCGGCAGACCGAGTTCTAGAACACAGTGCTGGTTTGCCATGGTGGCGGAGATCAAAGGGGTGGCTCTATCCGTCTCTTTGATTATAGAGACAGACCAGGGGAATCTTTGTAGCTATATCAAGGAATGGAAGGAACGGAAGGAGGAGGGAGGGAGGGAGGGAGGCGGGGCGGGTGGACGGGCGGGCGGGCAGTCAGGAAGAGAGGGAGGGAGGGAGAGAAAGGTGGAAGATATGGCAAATCATGGGTTGGTTGATGATGGTGTGGGAGGACATAACAAGAAAAAGAGAGAGAAAAAAGGAACAGAGGTGTGATGAGAGGAGGAGATGTGACACATTGTTGACATCTTGGGATCACACAGCCTTATTTGCTGACAGGGTTACTTTATCAAACTAGGAGCTATGCACGTCTCAACCACCCTGTAAATATAGGCTATAGTATGCACTAATAAGTTCTCGAACCATGGTGCGTTTTCTACTGGAAACTTAAATGAGCTCATGGAGAGTCTCATGAAGCGCCAATGAGGTGGACAGGAAGGATATAAAAAAGCTTTTGCTCATATTGAAATATTGAATGCCCATCTGAAGGCTGCGGGCAGCAGGGTTTTAAAATGCATGCCCCGGGGATGCCAGTTGCCTTGTTGCTGTTGCTGTGATCAGTGTTGGCGTCTGACATGGGCAGCTCTGCCAAAGCTCTGGTTTTGCCCTGGGCTGACGGACGCAGTGAAGAAGAGAGGTCAGAGTTCAGATCTCCCTCCCTGCTATGGGGGAAAAAGGCTGCTAGAGCCATGATTAGATGTAGTCTGATATGGTACAGACCATGATCTATAGCGTCAAGATTCACATATGCTTTGCGTGATATTTCCATAATTAGTTGCACTGCTAATTTGAAGTCTGTTACAAGACTACAAAACCTTTTCCAAAACAACACATATAATTGATGTATATTGACCCATGTGCTCCATATAACCCTAGAGATAATACGCTGCAGCACTCCTCCAGCCCTTCCAGTGCTCTTAGACCTGTTGTTGGTTTCATGAATCTATACCTGTGGAAAAGCTCCATTTAACTTTCCTTCAGGTTTTACTGATCTCTACTGCTGGTCCACTACTCCTCCTGTCTCCCTCCCCAAACACAATGTCATATATCCACTCCCACAACATCACAACCAGGCATTTAGAGTACACATCCAAAAGGAAACAGACACCTTTCACAGATTAATACAGAGTTGTGCGTTTATTTTCCAGCCGTCAGTCAAGGCTTTTGGAGTTGAACACTTGAAGTTCCCCAGGGATAGTCACTTTTCATGCAACGTTTCCTCACAAAGCTGCTACTCAAAAGAACAGATAATGGAACAGATTAATACAGACAGACAGTTTTAGTCTTGTCGAGGAAAGCTGTCACAGTCCCTCATTTGTGTTCATTCAATGGGAAATACGAATTCAATCACAAACAGGACCCTGTATGACGTTAAAAACAAACAGGAACACTGTATGATGTAACTAACAAACAGGAACACTGTATGATGTAACTAACAAACTGGAATCCTGTATGATGTAAATAACAAACAGGAATCCTGTATGATGTAACTAACAAACAGGAATCCTGTATGATGTAACTAACAAACAGGAATCCTGTATGACGTAACTAACAAACAGGAACACTGTATGATGTAACTAACAAACAGGAACACTGTATGATGTAACTAACATAAAGTAACACTGTATGATGTAACTAACAAACGGGAATCCGGTATGATGTAACTAACAAACAGGAACACTGTATGATGTAACTAACAAACGGGAATCCGGTACGATGTAACTAAAAAACAGGAACACTGTATGATGTAACTAACAAACGGGAATCCGGTATGATGTAACTAACAAACAGGAACACTGTATGATGTAACTAACAAACAGGAACCCTATATGATGTAACTAACAAACAGGAACCCTATATGATGTAACTAACAAACAGGAATCCTGTATGATGTAACTAACAAACAGGAACACTGTATGATGTAACTAACAAACAGGAACCCTGTATGATGCAAATAACAAACAGGAACCCTGTATGATGTAACTAACAAACAGGAACACTGTATGATGTAACTAACAAACAGGAACACTGTATGATGTAACTAACAAACAGGAACACTGTATGATGTAACTAACAAACAGGAACACTGTATGATGTAACTAACAAACTGGAACACTGTATGATGTAACTAACAAACTGGAATCCTGTATGATGTAACTAACAAACAGGAATCCTGTATGATGTAACTAACAAACAGGAATCCTGTATGACGTAACTAACAAACAGGAACACTGTATGATGTAACTAACAAACAGGAACACTGTATGATGTAACTAACATAAAGTAACACTGTATGATGTAACTAACAAACGGGAATCCGGTATGATGTAACTAACAAACAGGAACACTGTATGATGTAACTAACAAACGGGAATCCGGTACGATGTAACTAAAAAACAGGAACACTGTATGATGTAACTAACAAACGGGAATCCGGTATGATGTAACTAACAAACAGGAACACTGTATGATGTAACTAACAAACAGGAACCCTATATGATGTAACTAACAAACAGGAACCCTATATGATGTAACTAACAAACAGGAATCCTGTATGATGTAACTAACAAACAGGAACACTGTATGATGTAACTAACAAACAGGAACCCTGTATGATGCAAATAACAAACAAGAACCCTGTATGATGTAACTAACAAACAGGAACACTGTATGATGTAACTAACAAACAGGAACACTGTATGATGTAACTAACAAACTGGAATCCTGTATGATGTAACTAACAAACAGGAATCCTGTATGATGTAACTAACAAACAGGAATCCTGTATGATGTAACTAACAAACAGGAATCCTGTATGACGTAACTAACAAACAGGAACACTGTATGATGTAACTAACAAACAGGAACACTGTATGATGTAACTAACATAAAGTAACACTGTATGATGTAACTAACAAACGGGAATCCGGTATGATGTAACTAACAAACAGGAACACTGTATGATGTAACTAACAAACGGGAATCCGGTACGATGTAACTAAAAAACAGGAACACTGTATGATGTAACTAACAAACGGGAATCCGGTATGATGTAACTAACAAACAGGAACACTGTATGATGTAACTAACAAACAGGAACCCTATATGATGTAACTAACAAACAGGAACCCTATATGATGTAACTAACAAACAGGAATCCTGTATGATGTAACTAACAAACAGGAACACTGTATGATGTAACTAACAAACAGGAACCCTGTATGATGCAAATAACAAACAGGAACCCTGTATGATGTAACTAACAAACGGGAATCCGGTATGATGTAACTAACAAACAGGAACACTGTATGATGTAACTAACAAACGGGAATCCGGTACGATGTAACTAAAAAACAGGAACACTGTATGATGTAACTAACAAACGGGAATCCGGTATGATGTAACTAACAAACAGGAACACTGTATGATGTAACTAACAAACAGGAACCCTATATGATGTAACTAACAAACAGGAACCCTATATGATGTAACTAACAAACAGGAATCCTGTATGATGTAACTAACAAACAGGAACACTGTATGATGTAACTAACAAACAGGAACCCTGTATGATGCAAATAACAAACAAGAACCCTGTATGATGTAACTAACAAACAGGAACACTGTATGATGTAACTAACAAACAGGAACACTGTATGATGTAACTAACAAACAGGAACACTGTATGATGTAACTAACAAACAGGAACACTGTATGATGTAACTAACAAACTGGAATCCTGTATGATGTAACTAACAAACAGGAATCCTGTATGATGTAACTAACAAACAGGAATCCTGTATGATGTAACTAACAAACAGGAATCCTGTATGACGTAACTAACAAACAGGAACACTGTATGATGTAACTAACAAACAGGAACACTGTATGATGTAACTAACATAAAGTAACACTGTATGATGTAACTAACAAACGGGAATCCGGTATGATGTAACTAACAAACAGGAACACTGTATGATGTAACTAACAAACGGGAATCCGGTACGATGTAACTAAAAAACAGGAACACTGTATGATGTAACTAACAAACGGGAATCCGGTATGATGTAACTAACAAACAGGAACACTGTATGATGTAACTAACAAACAGGAACCCTATATGATGTAACTAACAAACAGGAACCCTATATGATGTAACTAACAAACAGGAATCCTGTATGATGTAACTAACAAACAGGAACACTGTATGATGTAACTAACAAACAGGAACCCTGTATGATGCAAATAACAAACAGGAACCCTGTATGATGTAACTAACAAACAGGAACACTGTATGATGTAACTAACAAACAGGAACACTGTATGATGTAACTAACAAACAGGAACACTGTATGATGTAACTAACAAACAGGAACCCTGTATGATGTAACTAACAAACAGGAACACTGTATGATGTAACTAACAAACGGGAATCCTGTATGATGTAACTAACAAACAGGAATCCTGTATGATGTAACTAACAAACAGGAATCCTGTATGACGTAACTAACAAACAGGAACACTGTATGATGTAACTAACAAACAGGAACACTGTATGATGTAACTAACATAAAGTAACACTGTATGATGTAACTAACAAACGGGAATCCGGTATGATGTAACTAACAAACAGGAACACTGTATGATGTAACTAACAAACGGGAATCCGGTACGATGTAACTAAAAAACAGGAACACTGTATGATGTAACTAACAAACGGGAATCCGGTATGATGTAACTAACAAACAGGAACACAGTATGATGTAATTAACAAACAGGAACCCTATATGATGTAACTAACAAACAGGAACCCTATATGATGTAACTAACAAACAGGAATCCTGTATGATGTAACTAACAAACAGGAACACTGTATGATGTAACTAACAAACAGGAACCCTGTATGATGTAACTAACAAACAGGAACCCTGTATGATGTAACTAACAAACAGGAACACTGTATGATGTAACTAACAAACAGGAACACTGTATGATGTAACTAACAAACAGGAACACTGTATGATGTAACTAACAGACAGGAACACTGTAATGTAACTAACAAACAGGAACACTGTATGACATTACTAACAAACAGGAACACGGTATGATGTAACTAACAAACAGGAACACTGTATGATGTAACTAACAAACAGGAACACTGTATGATGTAACTAACAAACAGGAACAATGTATGATGTAACTAACAAACAGGAATCCTGTATGATGTAACTAACAAACAGGAACACTGTATGATGTAACTAACAAACAGGAACACTGTATGATGTAACTAACAAACAGGAATCCTGTATGACGTAACTAACAAACAGGAACACTGTATGATGTTATTAACAAACAGGAACACTGTATGATGTAACTAACATAAAGTAACACTGTATGATGTAACTAGCAAACGGGAATCCGGTATGATGTAACTAACATAAAGTAACACTGTATGATGTAACTAACAAACGGGAATCCGGTATGATGTAACTAACAAACAGGAACACTGTATGATGTAACTAACAAACGGGAATCCGGTATGATGTAACTAACAAACAGAAACACTGTACGATGTAACTAAAAAACAGGAACACTGTATGATGTAACTAACAAACAGTAATCCGGTATGATGTAACTAACAAACAGGAACACTGTATGATGTAACTAACAAACAGGAACCCTATATGATGTAACTAACAAACAGGAACCCTATATGATGTAACTAACAAACAGGAATCCTCTATGATGTAACTAACAAACAGGAACACTGTATGATGTAACTAACAAACAGGAACCCTGTATGATGTAACTAACAAACAGGAACCCTGTATGATGTAACTAACAAACAGGAACACTGTATGATGTAACTAACAAACAGGAACACTGTATAATGTAAATAACAAACAGGAACACTGTATGATGTAACTAACAAACAGGAACCCTGTATGATGTAACTAACAAACAGGAACACTGTATGATGTAACTAACAAACAGGAACACTGTATGACGTTACTAACAAACAGGAACACTGTATGATGTAACTAACAAACAGGAACACTGTATGATGTAACTAACAAACAGGAACACTGTATGATGTAACTAGCAAACAGGAACACTGTATGACGTTACTAACAAACAGGAACACGGTATGATGTAACTAACAAACAGGAACACGGTATGATGTAACTAACAAACAGGAATCCGGTATGAT
Organism: Oncorhynchus mykiss; assembly: GCF_057628025.1. Taxonomy (NCBI): domain Eukaryota; kingdom Metazoa; phylum Chordata; class Actinopteri; order Salmoniformes; family Salmonidae; genus Oncorhynchus; species Oncorhynchus mykiss. The sequence goes on from NC_143028.1 coordinate 5,634,333, forward strand.
GTAACTAACAAACAGGAACCCTATATGATGTAACTAACAAACAGGAACCCTGTATGATGTAACTAACAAACAGGAATCTTGTATGATGTAACTAACAAACAGGAACCCTGTATGATGTAACTAACAAACAGGAACACTGTATGACATTACTAACAAACAGGAACACGGTATGATGTAACTAACAAACAGGAATCCGGTATGATGTAACTAACAAACAGGAACACTGTATGATGTAACTAACAAACAGGAATCCGGTATGATGTAACTAACAAACAGGAACCCTGTATGATGTAACTAACAAACGGGAATCCGGTATGATGTAACTAACAAACAGAAACACTGTACGATGTAACTAAAAAACAGGAACACTGTATGATGTAACTAACAAACAGGAATCCGGTATGATGTAACTAACAAACAGGAACACTGTATGATGTAACTAACAAACAGGAACACTGTATGATGTAAATAACAAACAGGAACACTGTATGATGTAACTAACAAACAGGAACCCTGTATGATGTAACTAACAAACAGGAACACTGTATGACGTTACTAACAAACAGGAACACTGTATGATGTAACTAACAAACAGGAACACTGTATGATGTAACTAACAAACAGGAACACTGTATGATGTAACTAGCAAACAGGAACACTGTATGACGTTACTAACAAACAGGAACACGGTATGATGTAACTAACAAACAGGAACACGGTATGATGTAACTAACAAACAGGAATCTTGTATGATGTAACTAACAAACAGGAACCCTGTATGATGTAATTAACAAACAGGAACACTGTATGACATTACTAACAAACAGGAACACGGTATGATGTAACTAACAAACAGGAATCCGGTATGATGTAACTAACAAACAGGAATCCTGTATGATGTAACTAACAAACAGGAATCCTGTATGATGTAACTAACAAACAGGAATCCTGTATGATGTAACTAACAAACAAGAATCCGGTATGATGTAACTAACAAACAGGAATCCGGTATGATGTAACTAACAAACAGGAATCCTGTATGATGTAACTAACAAACAGGAATCCTGTATGATGTAACTAACAAACAGGAACACGGTATGATGTAACTAACAAACAGGAATCCGGTATGATGTAACTAACAAACAGGAACCCTGTATGATGTAACTAACAAACAGGAATCTGGTATGATGTAACTAACAAACAGGAACACTGTATGATGTAACTAACAAACAGGAATCCGGTATGATGTAACTAACAAACAGGAACCCTGTATGATGTAACTAACAAACAGGAATCCGGTATGATGTAACTAACAAACAGGAATCCGGTATGACGTAACTAACCATGCTATTGTTATTATTTCCTGGGCATGCCAGTATTGTATATTCCTTCATCCCTTTGAAAAAATGATAAAATGATGACAACCAATGTACTTTTGAAAGATGCACGTCATATATTTACGAACATGCAGCTAAACATTTCATCATAGCTGTGTGATAGAGTAATTAAATGCACTAGCAAACTCTCCCATTCAGATCAACTGGCTGGATAAAACCCCCCTCCATCCTGGATGAATCCTCTTCTAAAACAATGTAGCAGTCAGAGTTCTCAGCAGAGTGGGGGTGTGGAATAACCAGTGTATTGGAATTGGAAAACTGAAAAAATCTGATGTCAATTAACGACGGGCCTTAGTGGATTATTTCTCCTTCATTTCAAAATGTTTTTCTTTTCCCAGGTCTGGCAATGAGCTTGGGCTATTGTAATCCAGCCCCACAAATGTCTAGTACATTTGCTCATCACCTAGTCCCCATGGGCTAACTCACTGCTAGGCAGGCATGACCTCCCCCTCACCCCCCGACTGTTAACTCCTCCAATTCAAAGCTCATTGTTATGCTAGATGGGAGCTCTTCATTGCATTTTATCTGTTTTATATACACATATCAAAGTCTGGAGAATCTCTGGTGGTTATATCATGTATATACAATATCACCATCAAATTGCACATTATGCCTTGATCTACAGTATATAATTGGATAAATATAATCATTGCATATCAATGGGATATAGCTAAATGGAAAGATGAATGGTACAAGTACTTAACCTTGAGGTGCGCCGAACTGATTATCTGTGGTCCTACCTAATACATGGAAACCCCCCCAGCCCACAACCCATTGCATTAGTGTGGCTCATTCACAGAGAAAGATATGGGAGGTCTGGTACATTTAGTGGTCCAGGGTGATAAAAATAACAGTTACTTTCAACCATGATTCAGTCCAGCTACATGTCTGGCAGCTAAACTGAAAAGGAAGTTGATTCAGAATCATGTGCTGCAAACGGGCTGTGTCAAAGCACTGAAACATAACACTCTGACGCATGCGCTTAGGAGACAGGGGAACCGTTTTGGAGTGTAAAGTAAGTCTGTCAAATGTGCAACAACCTAACTTAAAAGTCATGGTGCCAGCAATGGGGGGTGCTTATATTCAAATAATGGTCGCTATTATTACCAAAATAGAGTAAGGAAATACAAGGCAGGTCCATCAATCTCCACATTCTATACAAACAGCCCTTGTTCATCAGGGCAGACAATGAAGATGATCCACTCCTCATTAACTGACGTTCCATCATCACATGCCACTACTACACTACAACACTCCAGTCATATTTTAATCACTGGCAGGATCAAAGGGAAAAGGCATGAGAAGAAGAGAAGACAGAGGTATATTTACCCCAGACTGTATAGCTATGTAGGTCGCTCATTACAAACAGCGTTATGTCTCATTAAAACATTTTTTTTTTCTGCAGCAAAATGGAGGGATGGAATGCTACATAGGAAGGACAATCCCTCCAGCAGGTTATACTCTCCCTCTCCCTCTCCCTCTCCCTCCCCTGCTGTGTTCTAGTTGAGACATAAGAGGGCAGAGGAACATGGCTAACCTCGAGTCGCTCTCGCTGACAAATATCTGATTAATGACCAAGGGCTGGGTCAGAATACACAGGATGTTTCTCCTACTCTACAGCTTGTTTCTGTCTACAGCTGTGCCATCGTAATTGAAGGATCATTGCTGATTCTCAGTTTGTGAATGGAGAATAAAGATTTGTTTTGTAGTTTTCTGATCTGGTTGATTTGTCGGTGATGTTGCTGGAATTTCTCTATTGTTGAAAATACTG